>NC_087088.1:8634848-8937878 GCF_963855985.1 Ostrinia nubilalis | reverse complement strand
ATTAACTAAGTTTTAATTAATACAGCTGAAAAGCTTGGTAAATTAACTTTGGCATGTTCCATCACTAAATCCTTAGCTTTTAGTTTAGGCTGTGAGATATCATCATCAACCCAAATGGATTGAAAGTTTAATGACCCGTAGAGAACCTGATAGCGAATATTGAGAGCCATTCAAATTGTTCAATATCTAGTATTTGCTGAAACTTCTAATTCAAATACATTGAAATTAATGATTGTGTTGTGCTTTTACCTAAAATGTATGGTCATTTAAACCTTATCAATTATGTAATTAGGTATAGTTTTTGAGCAATAGAGTGTAGAAGTACGTTTTACAAATTTAAATAAATATCTTTCCTGTGATTCGATTAAAGGTAGATTTTTATAGCTATCTTACGATTTAAGGACAGTTGATTTTAGGGTGACATACCTATAATAATGACAAGCATGCCATGCCTTTCAACTGCGAAAATAACTATGTAGTTATTTGTTTTTCATTTTACTGAATAACCGCAGTTAGAGTCAACATGCATTGTTATTGTCAAAAGTTTTCAAAGCATGTGTTTAAAGGAGTTGCATTTTGCAAGTTCCGTGAAATTCAAATGTCCCGATGCTAGCTAGCAGTAGGTACATTACTATGTTCCTTTCTAAATTAGGTAATTGCTTTATGCACTGTCGCACAAACAAGTTTTGGACTGCTCCTCGTGAGAATCGCGTTCCAGAAACCTGCAACTTGGTAAGGACTGCTTTTCCAAGTTCGTTTCAGAGTTTATCCGACATATCCATAAAGTTTCACATTTAGAATACCTAAATGTTAACTTCAGGTAACTTTTATGTCATAAAGATCCGAAAATACTGTTGGCAACAATAACCTATAGATATGGGCTTACAGTGTAATACAGCTGACGGCTTTGCGCATGAGATTAACTTGCGGGCAGCCCGCGGTGTGCCCGACTATAGCTTTCAATTTCCCGTCCGTGTCGCATATTTGGGCTGCCTAAGGTCTGGCACACACCAACCTTTGCGGCAATGCAACGTAGAGCAGAATACCTATACACAGTGGTTTAGCTTTCTATAGTCGGAAAATGACCGATGGTATGTTGTTGCGACATAGGCTATTTTATACGAGATTTTGCCGCATGCGATGCGGCTTGGGATGTTCCTCAGTGTATAATCGGCCTTCAATGCAAATCACGACCTTTGAAGCATAAATCAGCTCAGTGGAATACAAAATGTGCTGTCGTTACTGGAATCAAGCATGATTTAGGTTTGGAATTTGCATTAGACTGGGTTCTGTTGGGGTAATATTTGAAATCCGTTTATGATCCTCATTTAAAAATTTAAACGGGTACCATTTTAGGTGTTTACTGCTTACATTTATAGCGCAATGTTTCTTGATCAAAACTCGCAATATACATGAACCTCTACCTGGAATTTTTTATATTATTACACTTTGATGTTAGGACTCTTCCAAGCCATTTATTTTAAAGACAATACTTAGCGTGTCGATCGCTGAACATGAGCTGTACGTCATGCACTATTGTGGTGAACCCACTCACTCATAACATTAATTTATTGTTACAATAAAACCGACTCTAGTAGTAAAAATAATTCCTAACGAGCACAGCTTCAGCAACAAAACTAACGTTTTACGACTTGGATCCAGAGACGAGAGTGAATAATATTAGTATTCTGTAATTGTAGCAAATGTTCGCTAGATATACCCTAATGGAACAGCTGGCGTAACACTGCACTCATAAAAGAGACGTGACAATATTATACGATGAGTGATGACGGACTAAGTATGAGTAGATGTTTTATGTTTATTTATTGTACGAAAGGAAGAGGATTTGTGATATTAAAGGCATATACGTTACTCTTTATTTTAAGGCGAGATAAAGAAACATGCTCAAAATATGTACGTTCGTAATCTTGGTGTATTTTCCAATACAGTAACAGCCGCCACACATTTAATATCCACCAAGTGTATTCCGGATGAGCCCCAAAGATGCTCAGGATTTATTTCATTTGTATTCGAGTCGTGGAAGCGGGACATCTTCTATTTACGAAGGGATCCGAACTTCCAAAGAGAATTTAACGCGACCTTCGGGAATGTGGCAAATCACGTGCGAGCCATTTAATTCTGATATGTTTATAAAGCTCTTATCGCGTTTTGTTCAAAACAAATAGACCTATCTTGCCTAAAAATATTCAAACACATCGTTTTACGTTTCAAATGCAAGGAATCCAAAAGCTCTAAACATTATTTGTAAAAATTAGACGAAAATATTATGTGAGCACTTACCTTAATTAACCTAATACGTCCCGTTTATGCTTAATTTATAAGAATTGCTATTTTTGAAAGACTAGTCAAAATATAAAACCCCATTTCACGTGCAAATGGAAGAATAATATTATATTACGTTCCGTACTTTCATAATAAATTGAAAAATGACTTTCTACTTACGCGCAGTACAATTACAATGTCTGTGCAAGGAAATACCAAGGAAAATTAATGAAAAGAGCAAAGTGTAATTAATTGAATTAGTTCCAGTTAACTTTGAGGAACGTTCGTAGGTAGGTAATAGAGAAAAGGTGTGATGCTTTAGCAAGTAACTTTTAATATTTAAGACTGGGTGTGAAATAATTTTTTTTTCTTCAGGAAAATAAGTAGGTCTCCTAATTTCTACGACGAGCAGCTTTTAGAGAGACTAAAGAATAAAGAGAACATTAAAAAAATTGTCTAGTGCTAAAGTAGCACAACACTTTAGTTACTGCATAAAAATTATTCGCGAATTGGGATCTAAAGATTGGTTATTTCTGAAGCTAGTGCAGCAGATCACTTGTGTATATTTCAGGAGAATATCAAATACAAAAAAGGAATATAGGTATTTCACAAAATATAACGTTGGAAACCACCGTGTACATTGATCAATCAAACTCAAAAGAGGAAAGGATTTCAGGCACGGTCGCAAAGGCAAATTTCGCGGACGGATGGTCCCGTGAATGTTGCGTCAACTACACCGCTTTCAGTTACAAAAAAAATTAGCAGTCATATTTTATTCTGTTCTATTTTTGACTTTGTGAGCTCTTAAATTAATTTTAAAGAAACGGTAAATTGGCTTTTATATGGTCGAAATTTAAATAAGCGTTTTATAGAAATAAATGAAGCCTTTTGTTGTTTTGAGTATAAAAGACTACAGTTGACCCATGTATAATAGGTATTATGATGTTTAATTTTGTTAAATAAAAAACAAGGCTTCTCTCATTCCATTTGCATTTTAAATTTACAAATGCGTCACGAACTTCCGTGTTGAGCCCTAAAAGAAAGATGTTTTTGAAATTCTTTTCGTCTTGTTTTATTAATTTGCGTCCCTTAAGAATTGAGATAAAAAATAAAAGTGACTCGGAGAAAATGAAAACATTTTCTACACATAGGTATATTTTCCAAGTCTTTTTGTTAAAAGTAAAAGATGAGAGTATTTTTTATCAGCTTTAAGATTAATCTCTGATACTTGCCTACCTAATATAGTATTTTATCTGCATTTTTGTATTTTGTAGGCGTTTATAGATTAAATACTTACAATGTACCTTTTCCTACTGCAAGTCGTTGCTGATTCAAGAAGAGCATCTTATATTTGGTTCACCTGGACGAGCAGTAAAAGGCAAAAATAATTTGCTACTCAGCTGGATTTTCGCTTCCGGCTACCCAGAAAATAATTTCAGTCGATCCCCTATTATTCCCGAAGATATCCCGTGTACTAGATTGTAAGAGGCCACTGAATAAACCCAAGAGATTTTTTCAGGAACTCAATTGAAAACTCTTTGGTCTCAGATGTCTACCGTTCTCCGTCTAGTTTTAAATTGAAAGAAAGTTTTTTAGTTCACAGCAGTCGCTTGGGAGGTTTGCTGAGCTAATGAGACCTTACGGTGTGAATATAAATCACATCACATACTTTATTAAAGAAAGAGAGAAGAATGTATGTAGGTATGGTTCATACCAAATAAAATGTCAAAGAATCTAAAGCTGCACATGAATTTTGAAGTCTACCGTGCAATACAGTATATCCAGTGCCCCAGTCTGCATGCATCTATTATCTTGAGAATTCGGTCCTAACGAGAGAAATTTATTCGGGCGAGGAAATGTAAGTGAGTTTTACAGCTTGAAGCACATTCAAATACTTTATAGCGCAAAACGAGTGTTCACGGTTTAACATTTTCTTTTTTTTATACAGAAACCAATCTGAGAATTGTATCTTTTGTTAATTATTTTTAACGTCATTTAAAAGATAATAAAGGTACCTACATAGATAGTTACATAATAGGTAAATGTAATAATTTTCACCCTGATTTTTCACAATTCAGAAACCCCGTTGACTTTAAACGATTTTCGTAAAAAAGACGAATATAAGCAAAACGAAACAACGCCATTATCGGCAAAACTTCACGTCCCACGTGAACTTTGCTGCGGCCGCTATAAAAGCCTACCAAAAGTTCCGAATTGCCCCAGTCGGATCCTTTAATCTTCGCCGTTTACCCTTTAATCAGAACCCTAACGGTCTTGTATAAATGTAAGTTTAATTAACATAAAATAAAGTGTAATTGTGTATTACAACGGCGTAGCAATTACCGCCAGAACCCATATTTTCATCCGAGATAATTAAATACTTCGATACACGAATTTACACGTCAGTTACCGTTAAATTCATTTGTAAAACGGATAATGAACACGCACAGAAGCAATGTTAATTACCTACTTCTCTGAGGTGAATTTTTGTGTTCGGTTTCTGGTTGTGATTTGGAAATGTGTTTTCACTTAAATGTAGTTGTATCTAACTAATCTAGTTTTTTCTTATAAATAAACTTGTGATTTTTACATTGTGATTTCACATTAGGTAGGTTTATTGACATCCCCAACATCTACGACGCGACAACGACAAAACCAAGAAATGAAGAGACGAATTTGTGTTAAATATCAGATTCACGTTGCACCTGGCGCTTCTAGGTTCACTTAGTTTTATCGTATAGTAAAGAAGCTCTTGCTCTAAATAGAACCATTGACGGGAGCGGGCGGGAAGCGATGGCGGGAGAGGCAGGGCGGGCTAAAAATAGACGGCCGCCATACTGGGACAAGGCCGTGGCCCGTGCCCCGGCCCGCAGCCCGGCCCTGCCCGGGCAACCCCATAGGAGCAGCCAGCACAGCCCCCCCAAGGGCATGGTGGATCACATCACGTTCGCGTACTTCGTTTAAGATACTGCGACAGTGCGGTGCTGCGGTCGTTTTTTAGACATCAGTAATATCTCTTCATTAAATCGCGATGGGTATGATCAATGATAACAAGTAGATAAAATATAATACTCATAATGGTTTTTGTAACATAAAAGTACTTAACTGCGTACTTTGAACTCACAAATCGCGATTCCTCAAAACTTTGTTATAACAACGAACCTCCCTACTTCTGAAATGTTTTTAAATCTTCTATAAAGTATCTTATTCCAATCTCGGTATCTTCTGGTTTAAGCTAGATAGAAATCCGGGTGTTACTGGCATCGTTTGCACAAAGTAACCGGCTTATATCTTTGGACTGTGCCCAGGTAAGGCTCAGAGCATCCTTGTGATTAATCTGCGAGTATTTGCTACTCCGAGTGTCGGCTTAGGCGCACTTAGCGCAAATCCGGGCCCTCCAGTCCGGATCAGTGCGCCGGATATCAAGGTGAATAACTGCAACCGGGTTAAGCGATCGTCGATACTTCCGACAATTTTAGTAATTTCAGGCAATTAATAGCTTTAAAGTTTATTTTACTAATTATCGTGATACTTGTTGACTCAAGTCATTACAAGGGTTTTAAAACATAGATAAAGTATATTGACGGTTTATGAAATTAGTGAATGTTTATTAACGAGAATTCAGAAGAATAATAAAACAACAACTTAAATATAATCGATTAAAGGTTTTCCTCTTTAACTACAGTTCTTGAGTGTATATGATCGTTATGGAAAACGATCAGTAAATAAAAACTTTGATGCTAAACAATGAGCTCGCATTTTTACTGTAGTTGGTAGAGTTCATTTATTTTGCTTTCGTATTTATTTCTCAGCATTAGGTGAAGCTATTAACTGGAAAACCAACAATCGTGGGATAGGAAAGGTTGGTAATTTTTCTGGGCGGATCGCTTTCCAGGTTAACTTATTGCGGCTATAAAGATACCTTCTGCAGTCAGCTTTTCGGATTTGTTATGGGGTTTTTGTTACTGGATACAATGGATGTGAAAGTATATGGATGTATCTTATGTCATTATTACACACTGTAAAACCCTGGTTTTCCTAAATAAATAAATAAAATAATAAATAAATAAATATTTTGTCGAAGTTTTTATTTACCGGACTGCAGAGAAAAAGGGTCGGTTAGAAAAACTTTAATATCTTCAAAAGTATAACGCCTATTAACGCCAGTTGTAAAGGTACAAATTGAGAAATGTTAGTGTGATGAGCACGCGGGATTTATAGAGTGCATAATTTTTTATCCAAATGTATAGGACCTACTTAATATTATTAATCCGTTATCTATTTTAGTATAATGCAAGCTCTGCTTGAAAACCCTGTAGCAAAAATGTATTGTACTACATTATTTGAGCCTAGCACGAATAGAATCACGACTCCAATTTCCTAAATGCGATCCACCATGGCCTTCAGAAATATCATCGACACTACCATTTTCTCTAATAGATTCTGATAGTGCCGTTCCCCCATAGTCACGGTGATTTATAAGGCCGTCTGACGCAGTCCAGTGGCGGCTGGCATATTCGGATTGGATTGATGCTACGGCCTATCAGGCCCATCAAAGCCACTCCCGGCCGCGGGCAATATACGGCAGTAACCGGCATATTGAATTCGACATTTCTGTTTTGGGTGAAGATTGCAAGTTTTTGTCTATTTAGGTGTCTAAATTATTTATTGTGTTATAAAAATACTTACAGATAAGTTCACTTAAATCTTAGGATTAGGATAAGGACAAATAGGATGGTGTACTTAGTAATTCCTTTTTGGTAGATGGATAATTTCTTGCAAAAATCTATTTACAAGATGATCCGTATATTAAGCACTACGTAATTTGTTAAATCCTTTAGAAGAGAAACAAGTATTCGTTGACAGATTACTCATTTCCCTGATGGGTTTCAAACTTTAACATGACTTAAGTACAAGTTTAAAATCAATTAAGGATTTAAATTATGAAAGCTGATGTGCTTAATAATATATTTCATTTAAATTAAAAATAACAACCATGAGGCAACAGTTTTCACAGTTAATGTTAAATTGCTACTGGCATGTTGCAAAAACAAAATTATACATGCAGTTTAAACTTTTACATATCCGGCTATCCGTTAAATGGAACAGGAACTTTAGTGCCATTTCGCGTGTCCATTCAATTGAATGAATTTGCGAACATAAAGTAAAATTAGTTCGTACTTCGTAGTTTGACGCCAAACATTTGGGCCTAATGAGATCCTTTCGTGTTTTAGGGAGAAAAGTTTCGCGCATTTCTATTCTGGGTTGTCTATACTGTGTAGAGTTTCGGCAGGGAGAGATCATTATGTAAGGGTAGGTATTCGTATATCGCTGATATTTTTGAGATTTCATTTCAGCCTCCATGTTCATGTAAAAAGTGATTTTTGTATAATTTTTTTAAAAGGTTTTCTTGAACATATTGAATTTGTTCATAAGTGGAAACAATATTATGCTAAAAACGCTGTGTAATTTTGTTCTTGTTTGTGTTAATAGTCAATTATGAGCGACCTTAAAGTCAACATGTTACGCTTGTTATGTCGTTGTGTAAAGGTATTTAAAATAACGAAAACGCCGGTAAATAAGTTACAAACCTATGAATATTAATGAAATCAAGCTAAGGTTATTTCCTGGGTTTATTGTGCCCTAAAATGCGGCTACGAAATTATGGAGGATTAATTGCGGATAACCCTAAAGGGTAGTTATTTTTAATTTATTTAACTAAATTTTCTTAATTAGAGTTAATGTAGAGGTACTTTTTCTTATAAGTTTCATAAGCAAGTTTATTGTTTAACTATTATTTAAATGTTCCGTGCCGTGTGATTAATTACTGCCGTAATGCACCTAATTTGTTAAAGTTATACAGCAAAGACTTTTCAAGTTTTAGAATGTTATAAACTCTCGTTGTGTATTAATTATAAAATTAAATATTTATTTGACGCTTCATTTCATTTTTAGGGTTCCGTAGCCAAATGGCAAAAAACGGAACCCTTATAGATTCGTCATGTCTGTCTGTCTGTCCGTCTGTCCGTCCGTATGTCACAGCCATTTTTTTCCGAAACTATAAGAGCTATACTATTGTTGAAACTTGGTAGGTAGATGTATTCTGTGAACCGCATTAAGATTTTGATGCAAAAATAAAAAAAATAAAAAAAATATTGGGGGCTCCCCATACTTAAAACTGAAATTCAAACATTTTTTTTTCATCAAACACATACGTGTGACGCTTCCAAAGTGGAAAGAAGTTGGTCCCCCCCCTCTAACTTCTAAAATAAGAAAATGAAAAATGTAAAAAAACATGTGATGTACATTATCTACTATAAAAACTACCAACGAAAATTGTTTTGAACGAGATTTAGTAAGTAGTTTTTTTTAATACCTCGTAAATCGTAAACCGCTTATTACCGCGTAATCTTTCATACAAATAACTTAAATTAAAAAAAAAAAGATTTTTTCATAAATCAATGGTAGATACGGAAGTACGGAACTCTTTGTGCGTGAGTCCGACACGCACTTGGCCGGTTTTTCATGCTAGGTTGTTTGCGCGCCAACTCCAACTCTCTGACGTTATTAATCTGTGGTCGGTAACGAACGTGCTGCGAAAAACACAACGCGCCCGAGCTGCCTGATAAGTAATCTGTGGCTGCCTGAGCCGAGCTTCGGTGGCGGGAAAGTGAAGCGTCATGTTTTGCAGTTAGGTATTGTTTTATTTTTAGTTTTTAAAATGTGAAATACATAATATTCCCCAAACGTGTATGAGTGTAGTATAGGTAAAATAGGGTAAAATACGACGCAACAAGATTTTGCTTTGCGTTTAAAACATTTCTTTATCTTAAAACTTAGTCATTCAAGCTTAAATGGCTGTCGCACGGTATCTTTCTTCTTCGTTGGGTCTTAAAGAACATTTTAAAACTTCAAAGTGAAAAAAAAACTCTTTATCGCTTCTATGTAAAATGTCTAGAATAGTTTTAAAGCGAAACGATAAAATCGCGTGATCAATCATTCAGTGCTAGCCCGACTGCAAGACGTAGAAGTTAAGATTTTCATCGCAAACTCTTTTGTATTTTGAGCGATGACCTGTGGTGATAAATAGAACCTTCTCCTTTTTTTTGAAGTTGGATAAAACTAATCAATTATATCGCTGAAGTCTAGCTTTTAAATATAATGTAATCCTTAGTAAGGTAGGTAGCTTATTTATTGTGTCTTCTACTTAAAACGGTCACCTTTGCTACGGTCTGCTACGAATAGGTACTACAAAACTCTACCAATGCTGCTTTATTTATTTTGATGATTTCGATATTTGATGATAGGTACGATTTATATCGTTTTTGTTACTTACCCCCTTACTAATAAAAAGTTACACACTCGTTGAACAGTAGTTAGTGACATTTCCATACTACCACTTTGAACAAGTGTTCAACGAGTGAATAACTTTTATTAATAAGGGGGTAAGAATTTAGAATTTACAAGACTGTTGATATAGATTGAAGATAGGTCATTTATATTTGTCGTTGCAACGAAAATGATTCATTAAAGGATAAAAAATAACCAATTACGCATTAAGCGTTTGATGAATGTAAGTCGTTTAACGATAGGTGGCTCAATTGGAGTGAGACGACGTTTAATGTCGTCTTCATTTTGCCACCCCAAGATAAATGCGACGTTCACCCTTTTTAATTATACAGCTTTTGTAGTTAGCTTGAGTTTTTAATTTGTCTCCAACGGTTCTTACAGAAGGAATGTGAATCTTTAATTTAAGTTCTAAATTAGCCGTTGTAATTGACTGATTTAAAAATAGAATCTTTTAACAGAGTGTCATCGTTTAATGCGAAAAGTATTAGAAAAAGTTATATGGCGGAAAACTCCTAACATGGTACGGTACGTTCCATTTAGATAAATTGCTCACACGAAACTTTGTAAGTACAGGGTAGAGAAAGGACTGATCGAAATTTCTTTTCTGCATTCACTGCAGATGTGAATGCTCTTTTGCTGAAAGGACTGCGAAAGCACCTGTACATACACTTTGTTTCACGTGCGCTTTTCATGTAACACGACATTGTCTACTTGTGAACTAACGGTTTTATGCTCTCTGATGTCATCAAAATCATCGGCGAATATATCAGAACTGTCTCTATTTTGGTTTTAATAGAAGCATATAAGATGCAAAATATGTATGTAAGTAATTGTAAGTAATTATATTATGTAAGTAAACATTTGTTTGCAATGGTTTATTTTTTTGTATAAATTGTAATTATACCTCTACTTACTAAGCCAAAGGAAAAGGTAGGTTTACCCGTCTTAGCATTAAGTAGGAAAATATGACGGTATTCTTTATAGGGCGAAGTCTTCAAAGGAGTATCTTTTCAAGAATTCACGGGCAAGATGGCACCATTCAAAAGAAAAATATAGGGCGGGCGGCGCGAGGTCTCCGAATACTAATACGGACAGTATTCAGCCGCGTCGGTCCACAAAAGTATGCTAATATTTTGTTGTGCTTTATCGTGCTGATGTTATATGTGAGATGGCAAATGCTTGTGGCTGACTCACCTTTGTTTGTGTAATTTAACGCCCAAATTGAATATTGAGGTTTTAATTTTTTTTAAAGCGAATACTTATACAAACTGGCTGCTATTTTATTATCGTAGTAGTGCTACGAAGTGCGTCTACGAAGTTTAAAAGTAGGCAAATAAAATACTACAATTACGTTAATAACTAGTGCCAAAACAAAAGACATTCTTGATAATTTACAATGTAACATGGTGCATGCATTCAGATTGTTTTAGAGTACCTATCCTACCTACAAGCATCTTTGTAGTTACCGTATTAGCCCTGACATTCAAGGACTTGCTTTGCCTTTAAATGCCATGTTCGGTGCCTGAACGACAAAATAAATAAGGGCGCATCTACACTTGCGCGTATTAGTGTAATTATCCGGTTAGGTCTGGCGCATTGTGACGCGCTCCGGGATGCTAAGTCCGGGTCGTTAGCTCTGCTCGCTAACGAGCAGCCGGTAATGAGGCCTTGCGGCGGTGTTGCAACTTGTATGAGCTTTAAGTGCATAAATAAATCAGACAAGTGGGCTGACAACCTAATAACAAGACTTTTGTTAGGCTATATTCTTATCATAATTACCCGTAAGTAAATCTAATATATAGTTATAAGCCAACTTGAAGATATTACATAGTAAATAACCCCCTTACTAATAAAAAGTTACACAGTTGTTGAACACTGTTTTAAAATGACATTTCCATACTAAACGTCACTTTAAAACACTGTTCAACGAGTATGTAAGTTTTATTAGTAAGGGGGTAAGTATTTATCCATTACACTGAACATAACAAAAAAATATTTTTCATTAATCCTTAACTACCAACTACAGAGGATAAAGGAAATTAATAATGCTAATAACAATTTTTACGCGCAAAAGAACAGATAAAAGCCTTCCAAAAAACTGACGCCTAAAGGCTTAAAAAATAACCGACTACAAAGAATTCATTCTTTTAGAAGTCGGTGTCAGTTCGACTCAGTTTAACTCAGAAGAACCTCTTTTTTATTAAAGTAAGTTGTATTTAAAAGGACACTGACTAAACAGCTTTACTAAGAGCCAAAGCACACGATGCGTTGCGGTGCCGCACCGCAAAGATTACGCAGTGATACCGCTCCGGCGTCGCACCGCCGCGGCGCCGCTGCAACGCACCGTGTGCTTCGGCTCTAATTCACGTGTGAATAAGCAGCAGGTATCAAGAATGTCACAGTCTACTTAATATCACATCTGCTAATGTCGCATGCTGGCAAGTCATGCATAATCGAGTTGATAACGCCGATAAGCTGCGGCGTCTTTAGCACGCGTCCGGTAGAAAGAGATATTAAGTGTCCTTGTCTGCTGGAGGAAATAGGGATATTTGTTACTGGGGTTTAGTAAATTAGCTGAGATTATTTGTTTGTTTTGTAGAGCCGATTACACGTCTGATACCTTTAAATAGTAAATTAGACCCTCAGGTCAAACACTAATGTTGGAAGTTTTTGTTCAGAAAATAATAATAATGATAAACGGCAATATTATCAGCCGATTAAAAATAGACCCTTAAACGTTTTATCGTTATTATCAATATTTAACCACACAGGTATTGTTACTTCGTATTCAAATAAATTAATAAAATAACAAAAGTCTACCACAAAAAGAGCAAAATATTGCAAGAAGCTACATGTGTCATGTAGCAAAACCTAGATAAAACAATGGCAAGCGACAGTCAGCCAACTTGTTTACACGACCGTTCAAAATGCATGTTCGTGTTTCCACGCCATAGTCCAACTTTATTGTCCCATGTGTAACGTGGATGTATCGGGCCGGTAATATAAAAGGGATGAGTGGGAATTAAAGTAATACAAGAACTTTGTCCAAAGATATTGTGAGTTCGAGATGTTTGGAAGACGCAAGAGAGGTTTTTGATAGTCAATTACTTATTAAACTTATTCGTATAAGTACTCTAAAAACTTACTCGCATATTTATACATATGTACGAGTACTTGTAAACGTACCTAGTTCTACAAAAAGTAAGTTCTAAGTGAATTGCCACCATTACTACAGATTACTTTTATACTCACACACCTCAATAGGTATTTTAGTTATAAGTGTATCGTATAGCTTTTATAACTTAACTTCATACTTACTCGTACATGGGCACTATAACATACCCTCAGAAATGAGGATTGATGAGCAGAAAGGTGATTGATTACAATATAGAACTTTTTA
This sequence comes from Ostrinia nubilalis, assembly GCF_963855985.1. Classification (NCBI taxonomy): domain Eukaryota; kingdom Metazoa; phylum Arthropoda; class Insecta; order Lepidoptera; family Crambidae; genus Ostrinia; species Ostrinia nubilalis. The sequence continues at coordinate 8,924,845 of NC_087088.1, read as the reverse complement.
ATTACCGTCTCTATCTACCTCTCTATCTATATTGAAAAAAATCGTTCAGGGTATCTAGAATATTTCACGTAAAAACACCAATATATTTTTTACAAAAGAAAAAAAAGATCAAGTTAGCAGCTACAGCACTTCCGAAAATTTTAGCAGAACTCAATAATAAATTACTCGAGAATATAATTTTTGAACTTGTTTCCTCTTTTACTTTTTATTTCTTCCGAGTTGAAATTACTTTCGAAGCAAACCGAGTAAGAGACACAACGGAATTCAAAATCGCCTTTGTCTCAACGTGAATTTATTTTAAAGATGTTTTTAGAAAATTGTCATTAATTTTCCTTAACATCTCTTGTCCTTCAAAATTGATGGAATTATTAGAACTTCAACTTTCTTAATCTAAATCTAATTTTGGAAAAGAAAACTGAACTCGTGTGGTACCTGTACATAAGTATATCGTATTTAGCTGTATCAAATATTGAAGATACTTGTATAAAACAACAAAATAAAAAGTATTTGCTAATGCAATACCGGCATTCAAAACAAAGGCACCAATCTCCGGCAGAGCCGATTAGTGCATCAACTTCTTTGATTACTTATTTGAGTAAGCGCCCAAACCGTCCAGTTTACGAAAGTAATAAACCCAAGAGTTTCGCAGAGGGACTCTAATAAGCTCTCCCATTTCTTTTAAATTTCATTCTGATCCCTCCCTTAAAATGGAAAGCAAACCCATTTGAAAATTTCATTTCCTTGGATTTTACTTTTAGAAAAGAACATTTTACCTTTGGCGCTTCTTCACATACATTTATGCATGTAAGTCGTGTACCTACTTAATTACTTCCATCCACCTTTACATTACCATCAATTTACATTACGAGGTCGAAAGTGCTTATTTTTTTGTACTCGAGTAAGTAGGTCTATCCGCAGATTTGTTAAATTAGTCGTTGGGCGAAAATAATTATTAATGTTAGAGTACAAGTAATGCTTGTGTCTACAAAACTTTAGGAAAGCAGCTTTTTATGGGTACCTATACTAAAATAGTAATATCGTACCCTTGCGCATAAATAAGATTTGCTTACATATCTAAATCTCATACGTACATCTACATGTTCCCAAGGAATTAAAACTAAGCTTTGTTGTTTTCAAGAACTAGGAGAATCGATTCTATTGCTTCCAGTTTCGCATACGACTTTGGGCTTTGTGCGCATTAGAATAAGAGCACAGGAAATAACCGCGGGTATTACAGCCTGCGTACGGCGGTGGCATTTTGCCAACAAGTCATCTTACCTACATTTCGTAGGGGTGAATCTTAAAAGACAAAATTTCCTCTTCTTTAGCTATTTGTTCAAGCGTATCGCGGTCACGGACGTTCAGAAATACACACCTGCCTAAAACGAGTTCTCGGGAATGTTGTGTAAATATCCTAGCTCATCCGAAATTTCAAGGCTTTAGAAATAAAAGGCAGCGGTTTTGTACTGTTTATTTAGGTAAATAAATTTTATGTAATGTTACAATTTACATCAAAAAATATTATGCCATTTACATGATTCAAATCTGCACTTATTAACAACAATATGCGTTTAACTATAATGATAAAAACTGTTTCATCATAATCATTACAACCATTGGCAGTCAGGCCGCTGTTGGACTGGTCCAAAGAACGCCACAAAGCACGATGTCTGGCTTTTTATAGAGCCATTTGACGAAATATCATCTCGTCTTTAGTTCCTTTTTCCTTGATTGAAAGAAAATCCGCTCTGATGTAACAAGACCATCATGCCGACGTACTGACGCCAACAAGACGCAATGACGTCACTTGGCGTCTCGCGGGCTCGTTTCTGAACACGAGTCACTAGCGCTACCATCTCTGAATTGATAAGAACATTTTGATTTTACAGTTTCACGACTCAACCATAAATATCACCGGTTTCAGGAGCACCAGCCGGTGTCCCAAGAGCATAATGTAAGGAAAACTTATTCTGTCGAACTTCCCCCAGCATTTAGCTTTGGCTGCGGCTGCCCCGCTTCGTAAATTCTTTCGACTCTACAATCGATATTTAGGTTTCTTGGTATTACGACTGCTTTGAATTCTTGATATTAAATATCCAAAATTCAGGTTGAATGTGGATTGTTTCTGAATTACTGTAGTTTTTGATCGTGGTGTACTATTTTAATGACAAGTTTATAGATACCTCAATTTATTTTGAGCATTATACCTTATGTAATATTTGTACGAGAAAATAAGTAATTCGCCAAATAACAATCGTATCTGCCAATCTTGAACAAAGGACATAATGTATTGAATGTCGTCTTGTTCTGACATCTAATCTGTAGTCGCCTCAGATTCACGAGGTCATGAAAACACACTGCCGCGAATGTAGGTAGGCAATTCTTTATTTTGACATTGTCGTCGACTAATAAGTTGTCATTATTTTAAATTATACCATAATTTGTCTACTTTTATCATACATAATCCAGAAACATGTAGGACATGCAAGAACTAGATATAACGAATAAGTAGGTTTACCGGAACGCAAGTGACAAATGATGTTGGGTCATGTCGTATGACACGCTTGTTAGCGACACGGATACCTTGCAAGAAACACAGTGAATCAGCAGTTCTTGTGGGCTTATAATAATAAGGTACACTATATGAAACATTCAGCAAATACAGTTCGAATATTAATCCCTACCCCAAATTCTTGGCAGCAAGAAATACTGAGCTTGGACACTTTCATAAGTTATGAATAGGTGTTTCTGGCAACGTACTGTGTAATAACGTGTTTGGTTTTAAGATTAATTAACTTTACTTTAGACATTTCTCATTAGTCATTTTGCAAGAAAGGCATTATACCCAAGTATGAAAAATCTCATATTGCAAGGGGTTTAAACTACGAAAATGAACAGCAAAATTAACTCGGTATCGAACGTAAAGTAATACTACAAACATTGAGACTTCAAGTTCAAGTATCAATTAAGTAAGGAACTAGTTACTAGTTAGTTATGTTTGCATGTGATTGTATATCATGATGTCCTCGAACTAGTTACGGGCCACTCAGACGTCGACTCAAGATGCTCGACGATTAATTGCGCTATTGATACGAAGCAATTAAGTGCAGATACTTTGCCTCTAAGGTACCTCTCCGAATGTTCTCGGAATATATTGATCAATACTCACGAAAACAGCTCTAAAATATCGGCATTAATAGCTATCTTAGAACTTGGTGTTGACATTTCAGCGGTGATTGTTGGAAGTTACGGAAAATAGTGTAATTGCATAGTAAGAGTTTCCAAATTGTACCTAAGTTTGCTTTAAAACGTAGATTCAAATATTAAATCGACCAACATACCGTGGTCAAGTTTTCCCATTATGTTACTCCAATTCCTCAAGGAGTACAATGAAACTTAAATGTAGTCGTAAGGAAACGTAGCCTCCAAGTGGAAAATTATTTGTGTCTATGCCAAGTCCACATCTGGAAGTAGTAATTGAAGTTGTATCTGGAATAGATTGGGCCCGCCGCGTCTGGCTGTCCCGCGGGAAATTATTGACGTTTCACTCTCAACGAATTGCACTGTTGTTGCAAATCCATGCCTAACTTATCCCGCTGTTGCGTGCTAGTTCGGCACCGCTGCCTGGATTTGGGATGCGATATATTTTTTGATGAAATAAATTGCTTATTTGCAACAAATTAGCCAAAGTTTCGCGATCGTCGATCAATTTGATGGATGTCGGCGGGGATAAGTGGATAGGATTTGCCGTGAATTAGCAAATCTGAAGTGAATGATGGTTGATTGGTCTGGATCAAGCACGATAAATTAATTTCAGCTTCACTAAACTCTTTACTTAATCGAAATCCGATTCCTATTAAACTGCAAGCTGAACGGAACGAAGGTAAGTTTAAACGAAAACTTTCACTTTCATAGTTTTATGAGCTTTTCTCAGTATTTGCAGAGTTGTTCTTGGAAATCCGTCTGTGAAACGAGACCTGTCTAGAAATATTGCGGAAATGCCGAGCTCCGGGCGACGATTTTAAAATGTGATAAATAAGGATAACTACGAGTACTATGATAACTAACTGGTAAACCTAAAATACTAAAGAACTGATTTTTTTTTATTTGTTGACTTTACTAACATCAAGTCTTTTTTCTTCACATTTATGATAAGTTAATATCTAAATTAAAACCTACCCCTCCTCCTCCCGACCGGAGCAATAACGTTGAAATGCTCGCAGTCTGGTAGTTTAATCAAGAACTTAACTAATTTAATTAAACAATCACAATTTTTACTGTTGACTCAATGGCTCCCAGTAAATTAGTGAGCTAAGAACGTCTCAGTCTAATGAGTAATCTCGCAAAAGGTTGCAAATGACTAGCGAAACTTCGCCGTGCCCGCACCTTTGTGGCACCGCGTGTGTTACATAACACTGGGAAGAACAACTCTTGGGGCAGCGTGTGCCTCCGCATCAATGAGCTGCGGTCGATACGACTGAGGGTTCCTCAGTTTAGAAAGAAAAATAATACATATATATTATTCTGTGATATAATTCTGTCTTAACTTATCAGCTTAAAATAAACTTGTCTTAGGCAGTGACGTCTTCATTCAAGTTTGGTCATTGCTCCACTTATTTCAAAAAAAAAAATGTTTTGAGACAACATCATACGCGTTCAAAAATCTAGATTTTGCACGATCGAGTACATGAAGATGGTTCGATCGATATGTCAAGTGACGGCTGGGGGTGATCGTTGTTCGATCATTGGAGACTATATAGGTAAAGCTGTAAAAGCTTTACATTTTTTAAATTGACCTGATATTTATTAAGCGCAGGTTTATAACGTATGAAGACTACCAATAATCCCATGACAAATGCCCAAATTCATAACATCTGCCCACAATGTATCTACTAATTTTATAAATACTAAACGAGCACGGATTTGGATGAAATTAATGTTTTTCAACTTCACTAAAAAAAGTCAGTGGCGTCCGCTGGTTAGGTACACAATTATGGCTGTGTGGTTTTACTGGCACTTGAATTTGAATTTAGGCACGCAAGAACATTTAATTTGGTCCCGAATCCTAATAGAGCAAAAACCATGGCCGCTTCGAATTTAGATAACAACGCCGCTTAGGTAGTACAATATTAAGATTAATTCAAATATTAATAAAAAGTCACACCCGTGAACTCGGGATTAAAATGACCTTTCCGTACTAAATGACAATTTAAACCAGAGTTCCATTAGGATGTAACTTTTATTAATAAGGGGGATTATGTATATCTTGGTTTTATCTTAGGTAAAGGAATGCAAGTTAGGTATATTCGGAGGGTAAGTAATCCGGCGAGTGCCGCCGCATGAATGAGGCGCGGTCGATACTCAAGTGAGGCTTAGCGATGATCGCTGAGAAAACACGAATTGACTATAAAATAATATTATGTTAAAAATATGTAAAATATTTTCGAGCTGACCCCTATCACGCACCTTATTATTTTACACAGCTCTACATTATTTTAAAGTTTTTGGTAGATTGCTTATTTTACCACTTTTTAAGTAGCTTTCCGCATTTATAATAATGAAAGAAAATAAAAAACGTGGATATAGGAGATATGACATTTTAGTAGGTAAGTATTAAAGTAGTAAATCTTAAACTTTGTTTGGTCTTTTTAGACGGAACTTATTTGATAAAGTTACATTGTTACTGAGCGATTTGTGGCGGTTAGCTCAGGATGAAAAAGATTTATTTAGATATTTGAAGAGATATCAAGTCTTGATCAGGGGAGGTCGCAGGTAATTCATTGATCGTTTGTTCACCTATTCAAAGTAGAGTCAAGTCACGTCGTCTGCTCGGAGCAGGTCGCCGTCATCGCAATGAAGTAAGTGGGGTTACCTAGGTACTCGCTCAACGTATTGTTTTTAGTCAGATAAGTATAAATGTAGGTATATAAAAATATCTACTAATTTAACTAAAAACATATTTAACTTTTTATCACTACATACTATAAAACAAAGTCGTTTTCCGCTGTCTGTCTGTATGTATGTAGGTATGCTTAGATCTTTAGAACTACGCAACGGATTTTGATGCGTTTTTTTTTTAAATAGATGGAGTGACTCAAGATGAAGGTTTATAGGTATGAAAATGCATATTACAGAAGTGAAAAGCCGGGAAATTCCATTACAACCGTGCGAAGCCGGGGCGCCGCTAATTACAAATATTCAGTTAATTTTTTAATAACTTCTCTTCAATAGTCATGTTAAAATGAAACAGTATATTTACTAATTAGTATCAATGATCCCTTCAATTACCGCTTAATTTAATTAATTAATTAAGTATTGTGAAACAAAATAATGTTTATTAAACACTGAAAAGCTTCCATTGTAACGAGTGTTCAGCTAATAAGTCCTGCCACATAATTGGATGTCGCAATTATTGTAGTGTTTATCAATATGGCATGAGTTCAAATATTAGCGTATTCCAATGTTGCGGTGTTGCAAGTAAATTTGCGGTAGACCGTCAGTTCAATATAATTATTGTGTTGAAAATCAGTTCAATTAATTACCTTAGTCTGTCTCTGTACAGGTCATGTTTCATAATAAGGCATATAATAACGTAGGTAACTATAAAAAGGGCAAGGGCACTATAAAAACTGACAGATGTTTATGAATGATGATGTTGATTTACGGTGGAACAGATGTCGTTTTTGTTAGTCACCCCTGAAAAAGTTACATAACAAGGAAAAAACGCAACATATTCCGCCACAAAAGTTTTAAAATGCTAATCTCACAAAATGTCACAGTCGTTTATTTACATAAAACGTAGTGCCCTGTACAAAAAGTGACTAACAGCTCTCTATCAATAGTGGTCTAACGAACGCAAAAAATTCGGCACTATTCCCGCGGTCCGCGACTCGCGACGTACGAGGGGCGGCTGAAAAGTTTTGAGCCTAGGGTATTAAAAATGCCGATAGAAAAGTATAAAAAATAAATTTTTCTATTTAATCTCTCTCTACTACAACGGACTTCTTACATTTGTGTAAAAGAGCTTTTAACCCACTGAAAAAAAATTCGCAATCTTTGCCTTCGAAATGAGCCTTTAACGCCGCCTTCATTTCTTTGTCACTCTAAAATCTTCGTTCCTGGAGTTCTTTTTTCCAATTTGAGAATTAGACAAAATAGCTAGGGATTCGGACTAAACTGTGTGGTGGGTGATTAATTTCTTGAAATCCAGTTTTACCCGGGGCAAGCCATGCAAAATGCGCGGTGTGCGCGGGCGAATTGTCTTGCAATAACAGATTTCCTTTCGCCAGTTTGCCTCTTAATATTTCAACAACCACTTGACGCATTTTTATTAACAGTACAGCATAATAATCCCCGTTTATTGTAGTTTTTTTAAGTAGGTAGTCAATGAATAAAATTCCTCCACAATCCCAAAAATAGTGGCTATGAGCTTGGGTGTCGATCGCTCCACTTTAAATTTCCGTGGCGGCGTTTTCCCTTTTGAATCCATTGCATTGACTCTTATTTTGACTCTAGATCGTACTGTCGGATCTATTATTTATCAATAGTGACAATGTGAGAAAAAAAATTGTTAGGATTATGGCCAAAGATGTCCTAAAACTCCTGCGAAGTTGTGACTCGACACTGGTTGTCGAACGGCGTGAGCATTTTTGGCACCCATCGCACGCACCCCTATTTCATGTGCAAATAAGTATGAAAAATATCGCCGATATGTTCCTTGCTAATGCCTATGTCTTCAGCTATATGTCACAGCTTAATTCGCTGATCTCTAAAGCAAGATTCTTTAAATTTTCATTATTTTATTCGTTAATGGCGAAATCTGGCCGCCCTGACTTGCGGTCATCTTTTAGCGACTCCCTGCCATGCTTGAATTATCGGATCCAATCTTTCATGGTGGCAAATAAAGGCCCAGACTCTCCATAAACTGTAGACATCTCTTCAAATGTTACCGTCAGCGTTTTGTTCCTCTTTTTGAGGTATTTTATTACAACTGCGTACTTCAATTTCGTACATTGCGCGGATGACTGAGACATGATGATGTTTACGGATTAATTACTAAAAGCGTGATGACGCTAACGAAATGAAACTTTGTACATATACTAAGGAGGTTATTGGCAAATTAATTAAATTTAGCGCGAGTCAATAATAACACTTGAAGATACTTAGGCTCAAAACTTTTCAGCCGCCCCTCGTATAGAACTGTTTCCGCAGTCATCAATGTGCCATAACTGGATGCGACGGAAGAAACGACGCTCCAATTGCCGTCAATTAAACGCGTCAACTTCCTGCATATATAATGCAGCAAATATTTCCTGCATTTCGACTTGTATTTGTATTTTCTGTTTTCGCTCGATGGTTGTGCTTTCGTTTTATTTGGCGTGGGCTTTTGTAGGCCTACAAAAGAACAAGGAAACAATTTTTTGGCAACAATTTAAGCAATCAAGTGAGGTTTAATTTTGAAGTGAGTAGGAATTTGTGGCAGGTAACATTTTTCACAATTGTCTGTTGTCTTCAGGTCAAATCTGATAAGCCGTTCCAAACTATCCGGTAGTTTATCATAATAAATCGCTGGTGGCCGTGCATGTATGGCGATAACGAAAAACGGAACTCCGCGGAAAATTATTTTAACTGCCATTTCACACGTAATAGCTTCAAAGGGGTGTTATTAGGGAATGTGCAATTTTCATGGTATGATACTGTTTGAAGTCACGGATACCGTTCATATTTTTATGCCAGTCCAATTTATACAGGTCTGGCTAGTGAAGCCCACAATACAATATTACGGAACTCTTTTGAATTCTAAATTAAATTATTAAAATGACTCAAGTGGGGAGAACAGGCGGTGGTTCGAAAGGACATTGTCAGAAACCGCCTTAGATTCCTGGGCACATCAGTAAAGTATCAAAATTAATCTCTTACTTTTTGAATACTTAAATATTAATTAGATTGTAACGGACACTTGAGGATTAGAAAATGAAATAATAAAAGTCTTTTATATGTATTCCATAATACTATGACGACATCCGGACATTTTAGGGCGTGGCCTGCTCCATATCCTATGAAGTTCCATAATTTGTGTCGATAAAATCTATGTAAAATCGGCACAAGGCAATGCCGTACTTCATTGTTAGGAATCCATGTAATAGTGATGTTGACTGCGGTCATCATAGACAATAAGATATCGATCTTGTAAATAAATTAAATCGTCCAAATTGCTACAGTATGACTAGATTTTAATTAACCCAGATACTCCTGAAACTTTTTATCCTTGTCAATTTTTATAAATTTTTAGTATGTTTCTAAATAGAGGTCAAGTATCCACAGAAAAATTTTAGAAAAATTCTTGGTCAACTGGAAAAGCGGGAAAATGGGTGGTGTTTTAACACCTGGTCGGAGAATGGACTACTACTACGTGAAAAAATTATACTATGATTTTGTTAGGTTTAAGAGTTAAAAACGAGTTGTAAGTTATACACATTTATTTTAAAAATACCAAAATCTTATTCAGAGGAGGTAGGAGGATGGTGAAGACATAAATCATAACCCAGGATACTTTAGTACGTGGCGCATTTTTTACACCAAATTGATTTTTTCTTGCAAATTTTACATGTCAGTTGCATGTAGTACTCGTAAGTACAGTAGTACGAGTATGTACTCGTCTACGGGTCTACCGGGTCTACGGAGCTTACATCCCTATGTATGTACATAGGGATGTAAGCTCCGTAGACCCTGGTTGTGGCGCCATTCTTCATAAATATTGTTTGGCACAAACTTTAACAGAAGGTACTTGCACTATATTGCTTTGTTGTAATAATTGTGATTGCGGTAGGTACTTTCATGGCAGAAGAACTAGCTGCATTGGAGGCATCATTAGATTCATTTCGTCTTACTTTAAAAAAATCAGAAAGCGGGATGTTATCCTCTTTGTCTGAAGAAGACTTGTCGCACTGTACTTCTGCCTCGGCTCTAAGTTGAGAACCTGGTAATTCACGAAAAATAGCAATAGAAAACTTACACGCTATAAGTAACTATAGTTAGATAAACGGAAGCAGGCTAACCTGGAAGATTTTGTAAGGTAACGTGGTCTTCTTCACCAGAATCTTCATCTGTTGCTTCTGCATTAGCATTTTCTGGTGGTAAAATTGCTATGTAATTCGGTATCTGATCATTGTCGTCAATGTTTTCTAATGTTTCCACTATTTCGTGAAGTCTCAGCGGTCTTTTATATCGTGGCCTAAACTTTTAATGAATATACAAGTTAGACGTCGATTATGCGACCAGGTGTTAAAACACCGATCGTAATTTTGTCATAAAAAGTCTCAAAAATGTAAAGCTTTTCTAAAACATAAGTTTATAGTTTTGTAGCTAACAGTAGTACCTAAAATAATAACTAAACTCAACATCAAATAAACCGCACCTTCCGCGACGCGAACTTTAAAGATTATCTTCTGACACAGTCATGGTGCCCCAACAATATTGGTGTTATTTGAAAGCCCAATAAATATCCTTAAAGAAAAACACATTTAATTTCTTAATAAATGATTAACATATACCATAAATGTGACTTGAAGAAATACCTCACTTTGGGACAACCTATGGGATCAATTAGACCAATTTTTATGGTTATAAAACCAAATAATGATCTCACGTGTCCTCTTTAACAGATGGATAGCGATTAATCTCAACTTAACAGTTTTATAGCCATTAAAGTTGGCTCTAGCGTAACTACCTATTTTTGGAAGAAGTGACTCTGGATCCTTCTAAAGACACATTTTTGGGGTAAAAACCTTTCCTTTAATGAAATGAAGGTTAGAACTATGCTTTCAAATGGTGCCAATATTGGTGGGAAGTGAAGAAGCATACGTTTGAAAATGCTTGTCGCGGGAGGTGCGATTTATTTGATGTCGAGTGTAGTATAATCTGAGGTATTACTAGCAAGTTTATGAAATATCTTAGCTTTTATATGACGTTTTTGCACAAAACTAAATAACAGAATTCAAAATAGTAAAATACTAACAAAATAAAGCAAATATGCGATATCGAACATACTCAATTACAGCTTGATTCGTAATGAAGAGAAAATACAAGGAACAGTAAATAAATTCTCGATATTTTTATAATTTATCTGAGGATATTCCGAACTACTTTTTAGCGGTGTTATAACACCTGGTAGGAGTAAGTGGGTTAAAAGTTAAAAATATATTGCACGATACTACAAGAAGCTATCTAATGTGTCCAACTGGTCGAAGGTCATGAATAAAATAAAAAGAATTGTGATCATAACACTGATATAGACAATGACAACAATATGGGATCATCTTTAATATATCTGTAACAGTTTCAAAATCCGATGAAAAATCCAATGCCGCTTAAAGTGAGAGAAATGTCTAAAGTTCTAATAGAATTGAAAGTTTTATTCGCTCAAAATGCTTATAACAATAATTGGTAATACATTTCAAATATTAAGTACCTTTATAATGTATCGATAGAACCAAAATGATGTCCTCTCAGCTTGGAAAGGGAAACCCAGGATTGGGGGAGCGCTCCAGGCAATTTTCAGAACATTTCATAGGTGGTAGTAAATAATATTTATTTTATTATTAAAATTGAATATTTTGATATTGATAAAATTGAATATATCTTTCGATTCAAATACCGAATATTTTTCAATCGATAATAATAATCGAGAATTGTTAATAATATTCAATTAAAAGTTGTTCAATCCCTAGTCATGCATAGACTAAGACGGTAACCATGGAGATAGTTAGTTTGGTAAGTCACGTGTTAAATGTCAAGAGTGGAAAGTAAACATAGGATTCATGTTATTTATTTACGTGCAAAATGTAAGTAAGTAAATCATAAAAGTGGAACGCCGAGCTATTTCCAAAACCCGTCTAATATTATTGTAGGAGATTGGGATAGGAATGGGATGGGATACCTTCGATTGAGCAGACTCCACAGGACGGTCCAAGCTTGGTTCTTCTTTCACTTTCACAAACACTTGAATTTTATTGAGATGAGTTTAGCGCGCGATTTGGGTTTATTTGAATTGGTTTATTTTGGATACTTATTTAGTAATTAACGCCCAGATAGGTAGGCGAGCGGCGCGTTGCGATGCGAGAGCGAGACTGAAGGTGGGAGGGAGAGGATAGGAAAAAGGACTGTCAGAATGAGTGATAGAATAGTGTGACATGAGTTCGAAATGTATGAGGTTTTAATGCTGGCGCGTACAACTCCCCCGGCCTAGAGGTCTTCCTCTAGATTGAGTAGCGTTTGTAAAAAAAAAGTTAAAAACGTAAAAAAACATGCGTTAGAGAGAACTAAACGAGTTAAATTAGCGTTAAAGTTGTGTTAAATTAAAGTTAAGGTTAAAATAAAGTTAAGAACATTATTTGAGTTACTGTAAAGGAAGAGGACAAACTCTAACTACAGGCCGAACATAAGTACCGGTTGCAGTGCGAATCTTTAAGGTGCGAATGATTTTGTCCTTTCCGGGATATACTTCCACAACCACACCCAATGGCCAACAAAGAGGATGCGCATTGTCATCTTTTATAACAACAACAGAGCCCACATCTATCGGTTTGGTCACCGTATTCCACTTTTCACGGCGTTGTAGAGAAGTTAAATACTCCTGACTCCAGCGACGCCAAAAGCTTTGCACTAATTTATTGACTAACTGATAACGCGTTAACCGATTGTCAGAAATATCAGAGACATTCTCTACTGGTAAGAATTTCAGTGGAGTTATATTGAGAAAGTGATTGGGAGTGAGAGCGGATATATCAGATGGGTCAGAGCTAAGAACACACAATGGTCTACTATTCAATAAGCCTTCTATTTGTACAAGTACAGTGTTGAACTCTTCGTATGTTAACACTTGAAGACCAATAACTTTATAAAGATGCGTTTTTACATAACGAACATTTATCTCCGTGATGCCGTTAAAGTGCGGACCATATGGTGGACTATGAAGAAACTTAATGCGTTGTTCAGCCAAATGTGAACTTAAATAATTTTTGTGAGAGTCAGATTCTAAAAGAGCGTAAATTTCGTCAAGCTTGCGTTTAGCGCCAATGAAGTTAGTACCTCCGTCGCTATATATCATGGAAACGGGGCCTCTTCTACAAATGAATCGACGAAAAGCGGCGAGAAATAGATCAGAGCTTAAGTCTGAAACTAACTCTATGTGTAGAGCCTTAGTTGTAAGACAGCAAAATAAACAAATATAAGCCTTCTGGCTTTTAACACCTCTGCGGCGAATGTGAGTAATAAAGAAGGGACCTGCATAATCGACCGATGTATAAACAAAGGCTTTAGCTTCTGAAACGCGAAATGATGGCAAGTCGCCCATAAGAGGGTTTGTAGATTTAGGGTTTAAACGAAAACAGATATTGCATTGATGCACTCTTTGACGTACTAAGTTACGTGCGGAAAGTATCCAAAATTTCTGTCTAAGCAGACTGAGTAGAAGTGAAGGACCAGTATGTAAATTACATACATGAAAGTAATCAACTAAAAGTTGAGTGAAGCGATGTTTAGGCGATAGAATGATTGGATGCTTTTGTCCATAGTTGAGTTGAGAGTGAGTGAGTCGACCTCCGACACGAAGTATATTATCAGAGTCAATGAAAGGGTTAAGTTTGAGAAGCGATTTGTTAAAGGGTTTATTATTTTTAATTGCGTGCATATCTTGAGTAAAAAATAGTGCCTGTATATGGCGTACTAAATAGAGTTCAGCGAGTTCTAAATCAGAGGATGTAACCACTCCGTTTGAACGTAGTATTTTAGCGAAGCGTAACACGTACACAGTAGCGCGTAATAATTTTGGGTACGTGGAAATGCGATCAATTAATCGATCGAAAAAGTGAGAGTTCGATTGAGAGTTTGTCTCTGAAACAAGAGCGATAGTTTTCTCTTCCAGTCGAACACTGTTAGATGAAACTTGAAATGGCTCGATAGGCCATTGCGAGATTGGCTGAGCTGTCCATTGAGGAGAGTGAAACCAATTTAATTGATTTAATAATGCTTTAGGAGTTACAGGTCGCGATATTACATCTGCAGGATTTTCATTTCCATTAACATGATACCAAATTTTGGCGTTGAGTTTCGAATTAATTTCAGTAATTCTATTCGCAACAAATGTGTGAAATTTGTACGCGGGAGAATGTATCCACGTGAGAGTGACAGTCGAGTCTGAAAATGCGTAAATTGAGTTAACAGGATAACGATTCTCTATACTATCGCAAACCGATAATAAAAGATTTGTCAAGAGCAGCGCTGCGCACAGTTCAAGCCGCGCAAGAGATATTTTCTTTAAAGGCGCGACGCGCGATTTGGATGCGATAAGAAAGACTTCACCGGGTGAATCTGCATCAGAGCTCACGCGCACATAAACTACAGCTCCGTAGCATACTTCGCTGGCGTCCGCGAAGCCCATGATAGTGACGTGACAACCCGCGGTGATTCCTATATGACGAGATATTTTTAATTGCGATAAATAGTTAATCTCACTATCAAACCGATTCCATTTATTTTTTATTGAGTCTGGAACTGGCTGATCCCATTCAAGTTCGCGCTGCCAGCATTCTTGAATTAAAAGTTTAAGAAACGCTGTCACAGGGCCTAGCAAACCCAAAGGGTCGAATAATCTAGCGGTTTCGGAGAGAATCGTGCGTTTTGTGCATTGGTCAGAGTTAGTAGAGTTAATTTTGTAAAGAAAAACGTCATCATTAGGTTGCCACTGCATGCCTATGATTTTTGTCGTAATTTCTGAGTCAGTGTCAAAATCGACGAGCTGAGGATTTTTATGCGAATCGGGAATCTTATTTAAAAGCTCAGGGTTGTTCGAGATCCACTTAACCATTTTAAACCCCCCGGCCATGAACATCTTAACCATTTGATGGTAAGATTGTTCAGCTTTTTCTAACCCGTCCATCGATGAGACATAATCGTCCATATACATACAGGATTGAGCTTCAGACGCGGCGATAGGATAATTCGCGCGCTCGTCCTCAGCGAGTTGGCGAACGACACGCATAGCGAGGTAAGGCGAGCTAGAAACGCCAAAAGAAACCCTATTGTATTGATAAGTATCAATCGGTGATTCAGGATCAAATCGAAATAATATGCGTTGAAACGGGTGGTGATTTTGATCAAGCTTTACACAGAAATACATCTTTTCAATATCAGCAGATAAAGCGACTGAGAAAATGCGTAAGTTAATTAAAAGATCAAAAATATTACTTTGTAAGTTTGGGCCAGTGTAAAGAACATCATTTAACGACTTTCCAGAGGTTGTTTTACAACTTGCATCTAAAACGACTCGAGTTTTTGAAGTGAGTTTATCTGGTCGGTATACTGCATGATGAGGTATATAATAATTTGGAGTATTTTCCTCTGAATTCGATGCGTTTTCGATTTTTGACAGAAAACCGCGATCGATACAGTCTTGAATATTTTCATTATAGTTAGTGCGTAAGCCCGGAGTTGAGTCTAACCTTTTCTCTAAGTTATAAAAGCGACGCCTAGCAGTAAAGTAAGAATCGCCGAGTTCTGATGGGTCGAGTTTAAATGGCAATGAAACGGTATACGTCCCAGAGTCGTCGCGAGAATGAGTTGATTGGAAAATGTTTTCACATATTTCGTCGTCAGGGCTGATGTGTCTCTTAGTAGGTACACTTTCAAGCTCCCAAAAGCGTTGCGTGAGTGATTCTAATGAGTGCGAGTCTACATTGCAAAAGAATGCTTTGTTATCATTGCGTGAATGAGCTGAGTAGCACTGAGCGCGTCCCATAGCGAGATATCCGAGCGTGGTTTCGATGGCGATGACAGAGGATTGCGGTGAAGTTATTTTATTACTACCTAAAAGAAGCGGGAATATCTCATTGCCTAACAAACAATCGATTTCAGCAGGGATATCGAAGCTGTCATCAGCCATAGGAAGACCTTGTAAATGCGATAACTGGGTTATGTCAACCTTTACATTAGGTAAATAATCGGTTATTGTATCAATGACGCGTGCGTTAATTGTGTATTTACACCTGGGATCAAAGCGTGAGGCAATTGTGAAAGATACATATCCTAGCGACACACTTTCAGACTGACCTATGCCCTTAATAGTGGTAGGTAGCGGATTGACTTTTAAGTTCAGTCGCGCACAACATTTATTTGTGATAAAGTTGCTCATCGAACCTGTGTCTAGAAACACGCGTAATTTTTGACACGTCTTATTATTGTCATAAGTATACACTGACGCGGTGGGTAATAAGACCGTGGTACTAGATTCATCAGCGATCGACGGCGTGACTGCAGAGAGAGATACATTGTTGGTTGGCATCGATTGCAACGGCGGCGTGACCGGACCGGGCGCGGACATGGACGCGTCGGTCGGCGAAAGCGTCGCGCTGCAAGTCAGCTGTTGTGACGTCATAGGTCTATTCACGTTAAAGTTATCTATATGAATAAGAGTGTGATGTTTACGTTGGCAAACTGAGCAACGATTTTGAGATTTGCAATATTTAACATTATGAAAGCCCAAACAATTGAGGCAAAAGTTACATTTTTTCACTAAAGAGTAGCGAGTTGGCGCATTTTTCGAGCGAAAATAACTGCATTTGAACAGGGCATGTTCAGGTTCCGTCTTACAAAGTTGACAATTCTTGCGTACAGCGGATGGAGTGTATGAGCCTTGCGAATTCGGTTGAGATTGGAAGTAATGTTGATTGGTTTTTACTCCAGAAGCTGTATTAGAAACAAACGACTGTGTCAGTTTCGAGTTTTTAGACTGCGATGCGAAATTCGTTTTATTATTAACGTACGGCTTATTCTGCGTAAAACATAAGCGTAAAGCATGGATTTTATTCTGTTCTTTTATAAAAGTCTTGAGATCATTAAACGTAGGCATTTTTACGTGCTTAATGGATTGTTCAAATAAATTTAGAGTGTCTTTGTCTAATTTACTGAGAGCAATATGAGTCAAAATGAAATCGGAAAGGTCATCAATCTGTAAACGTCGTAAGGCAGCTTCAGCTGAGCAATACTGTTCCAAAAATTCATCTAAAGATTGCGATTTGAAGTTTATTAATTGTTCCAAATACATAGAGGCTTGTACTCTTATGTCTTGGTATTTTTCTAATAGGTTGTTCCAAATTATGTAATAGTTCTCACCAGTCGGTGGAATACCCGAGCAAATTGTAAGTGCTTTTCCGGAAAGTTTTCCTATAAGGTATTGAGCCTTTTCACCTGGAGACAAACCAGTGTTCTCATGAATAAGCGTTTTAAAATTTTGGTAGAAAACGGGCCACTTGGAAGGGGCTCCGTCGAAAGAGACTAGTTCTAAAGGCGGTAATTTTTTTACGAAATCCTGTTTGCGACGCTCTGTGTTGGCCTTTAGTTGTGCGGTGGAGCTTTGCACCGAAAGGATGTTACAGTACAAATCGTCAAACGAGTTGAGTGCGGCAAATGTAGGTTTGAGTTCCTCATCATTTTTCATATAACACAAATTAAGTTCGTCAATAGTATCAAGAAAATCCGATCTTGTTTTTTCAATCGAATGCATGCGAGACATGAAAATTTGTTCAATCTGAGGGTCGGAGACCTTTAGGCTGAGGTCGTATAATTCCTGAACCCTCTGAAAAAGCGCTTCTTTTTTAGCTTCAAGCAAATTAATTTTGCGTTTTACTCCCTCCATTGTATTGGTAGGTGAGCAAACACACGCACGAGAGCTAGCGTTAAAAAATGAGTTGAGTTGTGCGTAGGAAAATAAAATGCGTAGCGTATGTAAGCGAATTTGAAATTGAATTGAAATAAAATTTAAAAAGATTGAATTTTAAAAATATACGTGTTTACAAACAACGAGTTGACGTTTGAGCGAATAGTAATTTCTAGAATGTGTCAAATGTCAAACGAATCGAACTTTCCAGAAAGAATGTGTCAAACGAGCGAATTTTCTAGAATTTTCTAGAGAGTTGTCAAAATGACGGATGCGTGAAAATGTGTAGTTGTGATTTTCTGTAAGTGTAAAGGATAGGAAATGAACCATCCGGCTCGGTAGGACCAGAAAGGAGTTGTAGGAGATTGGGATAGGAATGGGATGGGATACCTTCGATTGAGCAGACTCCACAGGACGGTCCAAGCTTGGTTCTTCTTTCACTTTCACAAACACTTGACTTTTTATTGAGATGAGTTTAGCGCGCGATTTGGGTTTATTTGAATTGGTTTATTTTGGATACTTATTTAGTATTAACGCCCAGATAGGTAGGCGAAGCGGCGCGTTGCGATGCGAGAGCGAGACTGAAGGTGGGAGGGAGAGGATAGGAAAAAGGACTGTCAGAATGAGTGATAGAATAGTGTGACATGAGTTCGAAATGTATGAGGTTTTAATGCTGGCGCGTACAATTATAATACAATTTGGCTGCGACAACTACAATACAGAACATCTCCCAAATCGAAGTGCATAAAATAATATAATACAATACTAGTAAGTAAGAGGTTATGATAACAATATTGCTATCAATAAGTTTATAGAATTGGTCCGCCAGGAATAATTGTTCTTACATAAAGATTTGTGTCATTTACAACCTAGAAAGTATTTTTTCGGCACTGTTGATCTAACGGCGAACAATGTATGGAGAACGAACATTGTCCTTTAAAATGTGAATTTGAATTTAAATTGTAACGACCCAACGGTTCAAGAGCCGCTGGTAGCCGGATGCATATAATCGGCCGGCAGCCGTATAATTGATCCTGGAGGATCAATACGATTCACCAGTGCGAAGTTAATAGGCGAACGAACGTTTTCAGAGCGTGAAAAAAGGGAAAATTCGAGAAAAAATCTGGAGCCACGTTAGATAACATACTTTATTCCTTTTAGCTTTTTTACGATTTTACTGTAGTGGTGGTACTCTTTTGTGGTCCGTTTGCTTTGTAAAGGGACACTGATTAATGCGACCCGTGAGCCGCCTCCTGCGACAATAGATACCGACCGCTATTTTCATAACGAGGAATATTCATTAGTCTAAAGCTGTAAAAGCAATGTATGGGATGAGAAACGATATAAAAATGTATTTTTTTATGACTATAGACAAGAAAAATATTATTCATACTCGTAATCTATATAAATAAAAATTAATTGCTGTTCGTTAGTCTGATTAAAACTCGAGAACGGCTGGGCCGATTGAGCTGATTTTGGTTTTAAAATGTTTGTCGTAGTCCAGGGTAGGTCTAAACGGTGAGCAAATCACACGCGATATTGTTTTTCTGTGACAGACAAAATTCCACGCGGGCGAAGCCGCGGGCGGAAAGCTAGTAGAAAATAATATTTTAGAAAGCTCTCAAGAAAATTCTAAATTGAAACGATAAACACAAAAATATTCGTCTGGGACATATTATTGGTGCAAATGTGAAATTAAATCACCAGGACGTGCCTGATGTCATCATAATATCTTGGACTGACAACTTTATAGTCGCCTTGCTCACTAAAGGTTAATAATGTTCAGTGTACATTAGTTATGAGCTGTGTACGTGTACAATCCAAGTCTTTCGTAGTCAGGGAATTAATCTGAATAAATAATTAAAGAAAACCGCACGTCTTCGCTACTGCATCAAGTTCTTTGAACTTTCAGAGCAATATTTCGCTGTGTAATATTGTTTGAATAATGAAAAGTTTCATCAAGTTTTGCATTAGATTCGATATGAAATTTTAATAAACCAAGTTCGAGTTCATTGTACCGAACTTTCTTTCTATTTATTAGAATAGGTACCTACCTAGTATTCGTTATTGCACAGTAATATCAAGTTCGTCCGATACACAAAGTTTACCAAACTAATTATTATAAACGCGAAAGTTTGTAAGGATGGATGTTTGTTTGTTCAAGCAATAACTATTTCGATCACCTTTGCCTTAATGTAGCATAGCTAGATACTAGGTATACTAAGATAGAAAATGGATTTGGAATGGAAGGTGATATCTGGACTTTATTATTTACAAGGTGCATTAATCCTATATACTAGTTTATTAGCTATGCTTATTACATACATCAACTCCATTATAACGCAATACATAACGTGCATTCTTCTGTTTAGGTAGTAACCTATATAAACCTTTGCTACCGATTGATTTCAAATTATTTTTAATAGTACAGTAAAAGCATTGGCCGTACGTGGCCAGTACGTGGCTCATTACGTCAATTGCTGAACGGGCTGTGGCGTAGAAAAGGCCCGAGACTACTGGTGACGTGTGCACTTTTGCTGAACCGGGGTATAATTGGGGCAGGGTTCTATATTGGCTCACATAAAATTCTAAATCCTATTCTTTGTCTTACTACCGATTTGTGTTCATAATAATCTCTCTTCATAATTTTATTTTTCATACTTTTTTTATTCATACATTTTTATTACTACCAACGGAGCTCATAACAGTTAGTAATCATAATTTTTTTATCAATACTGTTACTGCCAAGAACCATTTAAAATACATAATTTATATTTTCAGATCTTTTTTCTTCATAACATTCATTGATCATATTGTTTTAATTAATAATGTTGTTACTAAGAACATACTTCAACTCATAATGTTGTTGTTCAGAATAATTTACTTTTTATCAGACATATTACTCGTATCTTTAAAAAAATCATATTAATTTAATAAAGTAAATAAGCATGCAGAGCATGCAGCATGAAAGCAAGCATGCAGCATGCATTGGTATCTCCTCGTCTCCGGCGCTGCGGGATGTGCAGCCCTTCCGCCCTTGCGTAACGAGGCTCAAGCACCCACGCTTGCTTCCGCAGCTTCGGCTTTTTGGATCGCCATCGGCGCCTTCGGCGCCTCGGCGACCAGCCTCAGCCGCTCCAGCTCACCCGGGCGCCTGAGCCTCGTTACAGCGGGCGAGGGCTGCCCTCCCTCCGCGCCTCCGGCTTTTAAATTACACTCTAGGGGTAAAGCAGACAAGACTACTACGTGGAGTCGGTTTTGCAGCGATTCGTTTCTGGCACGTTCGTTTTGTGGCACAAAATATTGCCTGTTTTGGACCATTTCAAATTAATTTAATGTTAAAAATACGATTTAATACGAATATAGACATCGTGATTTTCAATAATATGGATAAATACACTTATGAGTAATAAATTTATGAAAACAA
Organism: Ostrinia nubilalis; assembly: GCF_963855985.1. Taxonomy (NCBI): domain Eukaryota; kingdom Metazoa; phylum Arthropoda; class Insecta; order Lepidoptera; family Crambidae; genus Ostrinia; species Ostrinia nubilalis. The sequence continues at coordinate 8,903,705 of NC_087088.1, read as the reverse complement.
ATATTAGGATACATCACATTTATGAATATTATAGTTATTTATTCGAATGATTATGAGTTTCGATCATTAGTATAGAAAAATATATGAAAACAAATATTAGTAAAAACTAAGTGTATGATTAGTGATATTATGAATATCAATGATAATGTTTTTAAATATGTAGGTTTTAAATTTTTTATGAAGAATGATCATTATGGTATCTAATTGTATGAGAAATATTTTCGGACCTCCAATGTGATAGGAATTGAAAAGTTATGTAAGAAAATGCGCTACCTTGGGGCAGTCGCACAGTATGTTATGAGACTGTATAATCGGACATTCTCATTTATTTGATGAACCGTATAGAGCTCAGTTATACAAACATGACAGTAAAACTCCCGTTTGAAAATTCCAAGTAGTTTTCGCGGTATAAAAATTCAAAGTTAGCTATTTTTTTACTTCAAAATTATGCAAAAATATTCTCACTCGTTAACTAATAACATTTAATTCAGAATTGTTATAATACTTCATAGAGCTCTTAAAACTACACGTAATAAGCGTATTAAGTGCTTCGTAAACGCATTCAGTTAATTAGGAAAAATGATTTTAGTGATTTTTGTTTTTATTTTTTTTCTCAATTATACCTTAATATATGCAAACATTTTTAATTGCAACATATAGTCTGATATTTAATCTAATTGTATAAAAAAAAATCAGCTTTAAATTCCGTGATATATTTGAGGAAAATCAAATTGAAAATATGCGCCATATAGAATTGTAAATTTCCCATCACTTTTTAATAGCAATATTTCTTTTGGATGTTTAAATATCATCAGCTCGATTGTACCAAATTATTGTATCGACATTCGATTTACATAGGTTTCAAATCGATGAGAAAATTATTAAAGGTAGGATAAATTCGACTTCCCAGATTTGTTTACATACTTTTTTAGTTAGTTACTTACATACAACTTAAGTTAATATTAAGAGTGTTCAAAAAGAAAAAAAACTCGACTTGAGAACCTCCTCCTTTTTTTGAAGTCGGTTAAAAACAATGTGAATGTGACTTTTTAGAACCTTCAACACTATGCACATAACAGGCGGGATTTGAAACTTTTTAGGCATGAATTATTCCTTCCAAAATTGTCGACCCTAGACGCGTAAAAATTTTATTAAGACGTTTTATGTTTTTTCTCAAATATGTTACGGAGTTTAAAGCTGGTTTTATTAATACAATTAGATTAAATATCAGACTATATCTTGCAATTAAAAATGTTTGCATATATTAAGGTATAATTGAGAAAAAAAATAAAAACAAAAATCATTAAAATCATTTTTCCTAATTAACTGACTGCGTTTACGAAGCACTTAATACGCTTATTACGTGTAGTTTTAAGAGCTCTATTAAGTATTATAACAATTCAGAATTAAATGTTATTAGTTAACGAGTGAGAATATTTTTGCATAATTTTGAAGTAAAAAAATAGGTAACTTTGAATTTTTATACCGCGAAAACTGCGTGGAATTTTCAAACGGGAGTTTTGCTATCATGTTTGTATAACTGAGCTCTATACGTTTCATCATATCTATGAGAATGTCCGATTATACAGTCCCATAACACACTGTGAGTCGTCTCGTAATCCCGTAATAGTAACCTTTATGCTACTTTAGGCGTTTACTTTATTTTTCAGTCGTGCTGTGAATTAAATTAGCCCCCGAACTAATGTGTTACGTGTTTATTTGGATACTTATAAAGTACTATTTCAGAGCATGTTATTTATCACACATAAATGTGATTTATTTTACATGTACGCAATCATAAATAACGGAAAAAATAGGAATTTGTGGATAAAAAGCAATTTTTTTAAAAACGAACGGTCTAAAAATGTCACCTGAAAATAACTGCAGAGTTTGCGAACTGGATTTACTTTTAGTCTGCGTTCTAATTAATGTTACCTGGAACAAGGACAGTTTCAACATTATTAAAAAGTTATGTGATAGTCTATTAAATGTGGAGACTGCACTCTATGATTCAGTCTCAGAGTTAAGGTTAATGTGTGGGTGTAACGTGGGCTGACAGTCTTGTGTCAGGTACTAAAGTTTCCCAACAACCCATTTCAGCTTTGAAGAATGACAACGACCACGATTCTAACGTTCAGTGATTTATTCCCCTCTTGTTTGTCTTCAATCACGAAACACGTTCTTATCAAATACAAACAAACACTACCACGGAGAGCGTTGATATAATATCAGAACCAAAGCAGCGAGTCATTTTGTCGTCACGTAAAAAGTTGATGCGGCAACGTGGTCATGACCCTAAGATTCAGCGCAGCCAAACTGAAATGAACTGCGCCATATGGTGAGAGGGTGATTCCTTAAAATAAATCAGCCAATAAGTTACGTCGTCGGCACTTCGGACTCTCGTTTCCTGAAAATTTTCAGGCGATGCTACAAATTGCGAACGCCTCCGATGAATTTCCGTTGGCCGGCTCGACATTTCCGGGAAATGACGGAGCGCTCACACGCCGACTAATAGACCTTTCGTGACCAGCCAGTATCTGAAACGAAATGATAGCAAACGGCATAACGATCCATTAGTCAATATTTCCCCACTTTAGTCTCCACAATGGTTTATTCGTGTCTACAACTACTCCGGATAATAGATTGCAGCACTTTCTATAACTTGTTTGAAAACATTTATGGCGGTGCTAATATCATGTTTTCTTCGGAACTTCCGCGAACGGCCGCCGTAAACATGTCAACACGGCTCTTTTTATTCGCTCGGAAAATGCACGTATCATTTTTTCGTGCGATAGCTATCTGACAGGTTGATTATAAAAACGTCTCGGGGAATTTGTTTGACAAGCCAATGTTAACGCTGTAACGAATAGCGGGGTGTTTTTATTGCTTCATAAGGTTTGTTTTGGTGAGGCAAGTTGTTTATCTAACTCGATTTGCTTACGAAATCATGTTAACGAACATGGAACATGGTATTGGTTTCGTGTGTACCTACATATGAGTGGGTACACGAAACCAATCCTTGCTCATTGAATCGAATCCTGAATTGTTAACAATATAGACTAGATACAAGCACTAAATTATTTGGAGAACCTGAGAAATAAAATAATGACACTATAGAATTTATCTAAAAGTAGTTATAGTAGTTCGTTCGTTTCAGCCGAAAGACTGCTGGACAAAGGCCTCCCCCAAGGATTTCCACAAAGATCGGTCCTGCGCCGCTCGCATCCAGGCACCTCCCGCGACCTTCATCAGATCGCCACTCAAGAACTTTCCTGCCCCAGCGGCCATCAGCTCTACGAGCTATGTGATCCCCCCATGGATAGTAGTTGTAGATATAAATTCTTTCTAATAATTATAATAACAGTTTCTTTTATATGTCTTCCCGTGTACTTGTTGCATTTATTTTTGTGTGTTTGCTGACGTGCGCAGGCGCGGGCGTGTTTGCGCTCATTCAATTTGCAGAAGCCCCTGAGGCGGTAATCCCGGGCTTAGAGTTGTTGCGTCCCGCTTTTCGAAACTCTTTTATACATCACGCGTGCGATTGTCTTCTTATAAAAAGTATCTTAACTTGCAGAATAAGTTATGACGTTACTAACATCAACTTCTTGGTATTCCATATGTAGTTGATCTACATAGTCTTTAGATACTATGTATTACCTATGTTCATAAAGAAAACGGCAATTATGTTACTTTAATGCATCTTCAGGGCTAACATGGCGACGCACAGTATGTTATGAGACTGTATAATCGGACATTCTCATTTATTTGATGAACCGTATAGAGCTCAGTTATACAAACATGACAGTAAAACTCCCGTTTGAAAATTCCAAGTAGTTTTCGCGGTATAAAAATTCAAAGTTAGCTATTTTTTTACTTCAAAATTATGCAAAAATATTCTCACTCGTTAACTAATAACATTTAATTCAGAATTGTTATAATACTTCATAGATTACTTAAAACTACACGTAATAAGCGTATTAAGTGCTTCGTAAACGCATTCAGTTAATTAGGAAAAATGATTTTAGTGATTTTTGTTTTTATTTTTTTTCTCAATTATACCTTAATATATGCAAACATTTTTAATTGCAAGATATAGTCTGATATTTCATCTAATTGTATAAAAAAAATCAGCTTTAAATTCCGTGATATATTTGAGGAAAATCAAATTGAAAATATGCGCCATATAGAATTGTAAAGGACAATGTTCGTTCTCCATACATTGTTCGCCGTTAGATCAACAGTGCCGAAATAATACTTTCTAGGTTCTAAATGACACAAATCTTTATGTAAGAACAATTATTCCTGGCGGACCAATTCTATAAACTTATTGATAGCAATATTGTTATCATAACCTCTTACTTACTAGTATTGTATTATATTATTTTATGCACATCGATTTGGGAGATGTTCTGTATTGTAGTTGTCGCAGCCAAATTGTATTATAATATTGGACGGGTTTTGGAAATAGCTCGGCGTTCCACTTTTATGATTTACTTACTTACATTTTGCACGTAAATAAATAACATGAATCCTATGTTTACTTTCCACTCATGACATTTAACACGTGACTTACCAAACTAACTATCTCCATGGTTACCGTCTAGTCTATGCATGACTAGGGATTGAACAACTTTTAATTGAATATTATTAACAATTCTCGATAATTATTATCGATTGAAAAATATTCGGTTGGATCGAAAGATATATTCAATTTTATCAATATCAAAATATTCAATTTTAATAATAAAATAAATATTATTTACTACCACCTATGAAATGTTCTAAAAATTGCCTGGAGCGCTCCCCCAATCCTGGGTTTTCCCTTTCCAAGCTGAGAGGATATCATTATGGTTCTATCGATACATTATAAAGGTACTTAATATTTGAAATGTATTACCAATTATTGTTATAAGCATTTTGAGCGAATAAAACTTTCAATTCTATTAGAACTTTAGACATTTCTCTCACTTTAAGCGGCATTGGATTTTTCATCGAATTTTGAAACTGTAACAGATATATTAAAGATGATCCCATATTGTTGTCATTGTCTATATCAGTGTTATGATCACAATTCTTTTTATTTTATTCATGACCTTCGACCAGTTGGACACATTAGATAGCTTCTTGTAGTATCGTGCAATATATTTTTAACTTTTAATTAAAATCTAGTCATACTGTAGCAATTTGGACGATTTATTTTATTTACAAGATCGGTATCTTATTGTCTATGATGACCGCAGTCAACATCACTATTACATGGATTCCTAACAATGAAGTACGGCATTGCCTTGTGCCGATTTTACATAGATTTTATCGACACAAATTATGGAACTTCATAGGATATGGAGCAGGCCACGCCCTAAAATGTCCGGATGTCGTCATAGTATTATGGAATACATATAAAATACTTTTATTATTTCATTTTTTAATCCTCAAGTGTCCGTTACAATCTAATTAATATTTAAGTATTCAAAAAGTAAGAGATTAATTTTGATACTTTACTGCTGTGCCCAGGAATCTAAGGCGGTTTCTGACAATGTCCTTTCCCATCACTTTTTAATAGCAATATTTCTTTTGGATGTTTAAATATCATCAGCTCGATTGTACCAAATTATTGTATTGACATTCGATTTACATAGGTTTCAAATCGATAAGAAAATTATTAAAGGTAGGATAAATTCGACTTCCTAGATTTGTTGACATACTTTTTTAGTTACATACAACTTAAGTTAATATAAGAGTGTTAAAAAAGAAAAAAGACTCGACTTGAGAACCTCCTCCTTTTTTTGAAGTCGGTTAAAAACAATGTGAATGTGACTTTTTAGAACCTTCAACACTATGCACATAACAGGCGGGATTTGAAACTTTTTAGACATGAATTATTCCTTCCAAAATTGTCGACCCTAGACTCGTAAAAAATTTATTAAGACGTTTTATGTTTTTTCTCAAATATGTTACGGAGTTTAAAGCTGATTTTATTAATACAATTAGATTAAATATCAGACTATATCTTGCAATTAAAAATGTTTGCATATATTAAGGTATAATTGAGAAAAAAAATTAAAACAAAAATCACTAAAATCATTTTTCCTAATTAACTGAATGCGTTTACAAAGCACTTAATACGCTTATTACGTGTAGTTTTAAGAGCTCTATGAAGTATTATAACAATTCTGAATTAAATATTATTAGTTAACGAGGAAGAATATTTTTGCATAATTTTGAAGTAAAAAAATAGGTAACTTTGAATTTTTATACCGCGAAAACTACGTGGAATTTTCAAACGGGAGTTTTACTATCATGTTTGTATAACTGAGCTCTATACGTTTCATCAAATCAATGAGAATGTCCGTTTATACAGTCCCATAACACACTGTGCGACGGTAAGAAAAGTTAACAACCTCTTATATAAAAAGTAATCAGTCTGTTAACAATAAAGTTTATACATGTAACACATAATAATCCCTATCATAAAGAAGTGCGACTCTGTGCGACATGTTTTCTTTTGAATACATAACCACGTATCCACGCGAGAATTAGACGTCGCCGCTAATCGCATTATTTCCACGGCCTATTTTTACACGGATATGTGGACGCATCGCGAGGAAGTCGTGTCATTTTTCAAACTGTGACATAAGGGACGTGACACAACTATAGCGGGAATATTTTACCCTATTCTTTCCCGCAAGCTGGCGCGCGTCGTCGGAATCGTTTTCCAGTCAACCAAAACCTCACATTCTTATGGGACAGCTTTCAGAGGTCAAGTGACATTCTTGATAAATTATTTTTTTTGTGACAATGTTTTTTGTTTTTATGAGGAGACGGTGTTTTGTTGTGAAATCAACGTATACCCTTAAATCTGTTCTTGATTTTTTACTTAACTTAGGGATAGCGAAGCGAGCACAAATTAATCTACGCATCACATAACCCAGCTAAAGACAAATAGTAAGTTAATGTCAATTTTCTGTGCTTGTTTCTATGGAGAAAAATATTTTCCGAGCCAAATTGATAAAATCATATTTGCTCTACTTGTACCTGCGGTTGAATTGTGATAAACAAAATTAAAATATAAATAAATAACAAATCAGTAGCAAATGTTACATTATCATAATGAAAATACATCGTCAGTGTGTCGTGCGCCTTTTAGGCGGCGGAACGATTTATGGATGTTTCGTGAATTATTGTATCCCGCTGTCACAAGGCGGTAAAAGTATTAATGTTTCCTGGGGGCCGTGTAAATTGTTTTGTAATACACGATACATTTGCATTCAGATTGAGTGAAATACGTTAACAAATCAACGGCTTCAGTCACAGATATGGATTAGAGTAGATACAGCAAGTTGCTCGTCAAAGCGTGCCATTCCGATATGTCCAAATGGACATACATGGTCGAGTGATGTACACGTTGTTAATTGTTAGCCGATTACAACAATCGGTAACGATGATTTTACGAGGACAGTAGTACGAACACGGTAAAATTAATAAATTATTAACGGATTGAGAATTGTAATTAACAGCACAAGTAACAAATAATTAATTAGAATAAAGTAGCAGTAGAAGAAGTATAAAGTAGGATTGTTTTTAATACATATCCTGCAATGTACTATTATTAAGAGTAATGTATGTAGAGATGGGTAGTGGGTAAAAACCCATTTCACCCGATTGGGTTAAAACTGGGTGATTTGGGTAAAAACCCGGTTTTTACCCATTATCACCCATTCTGGTGGGTGAAAACAAAAATAGCGTTTTTTTAAAGTGAGAAATGGTATTTGTTGCTAAGGGGGCATTCTAGTGTTACGTAATGCAATCTGGGGGGAGAGGAGGTCTTGAAAAACGTTACAATGCGTTACAGTGGCGGAAGGGCGGTTGGATTTCAAGTTTTTAAGCAGAAGTACTTTGTAGTTGGTGTTGTTATTTGTAACTTTATACCGTAATGTCATCAAAGAGAGAGTTCGGCATCTTTGGCATCCCCCCCCCTCCCCCCCTCCATGTCCTTGCCATGATCACAAATTATTGTGTTCCTACTAAATTTCTTCTAAATCGGTTCAACGATTCTTGAAATAACACCATTTTATAAAATAATTGGTCACATCATCATAACGTGATCAATTTTACGATTTGGCCACGATATTAATGCATATTAGTATTAAATTTAACTTATTACTTATTAATCAATAAACTTAAATGAGAAAAATTCAATAAAAATAAAGAAAAGATACCAATTGAAATAATTACAAAATTATTTGTTTTCACCCGGTGTAAACACCCACGGGTGGAATGAAACGGGTTTTTATTGGGTTTTTACCCTCATGTGGGTTTTTACCCGGGTGGAAACCCATCTCTAAATGTATGTGGTGCACTCATACCGATCCCAAGGAACCGTACTTACTCATAACATTATGACACACACAGATCCGTGTATTCATACACCAGACAAGTTTTTGTATTGAATCGCTGGTAGGGTGAAAAAAATAATGAGATTTGACGATTTGTAAGAATTAATTTATTTAAAGAGGAAAATAAAGATGTTTTTGGTTTTTTATCGGGCCCCCGGGAAATCCCTAGTGCCAGACTTTTTCAAATAGACAGAGTAGAGGCATCTGCCTAAGGGAGTTCTATAATTTTGCCATCACCTTTTTTATAAATGACGACGGAAGAACAATTTTATTCAAACCTTTTGATTTGTTTTGATTATTTTATAGGGCTCGTCTAAAGCACAATACTATTCATTGCACTTATTATAATTATGAAGAAAAATCTTTTGTGTTTCATTTTCACTTCGAACGTTTTTTACCACAGAATTTTGTCGTTTAGAAATATCTTCAAAACTAGGTACCTGACTTAGCTTTATGAAACAAAACGTATTGGCAAAACTACGCATTTTTACATTTATTAAAAATAAAAAGCTTGAGTAAATAGTCTTTATTTTATAAAACTAGGTCAGGTACTTACTAGGATATTTCAAAGTATGGAATTAAGTATGAATTACTAGTAGTACTATTTAACATAATGGAATAACAATCATTACTTTCATAAACATTAGGCACAACAACAAAAATATTATTTGCAAATTAATAATGTAGAATAAAGTCTACCGCTACAAAATTATTTTAATCCACAGTCAGACTAGCTATAAATATAACTAAATATCAGTTTTATCGGAATTAATTAATTTTCGAATCGATTCATACGATATCTTTCGATGACTTTGCGAATGCAGTACGATGATACGATTACTTTTACGTTGCGGCAATCACTAAAATTCGCTAAAATGACACTAATGACGTTTAAAAAGTGGCACGCTCGGCTTCATACAATTTTTGACACATGCTACATCTATCCATATCTGTGGCTTCAGTATAATGTAATATAGCCTGACCAGGAACATAAAAACCCTCGCCATGTTGCGGAAAACTAATGGTACTAATTTCTTTTAATGGCAACAGTAACTGAAAACTTCATTGACATGTCACCTTGCATGTCAGTCTATTGTTGTCAAAGTGTAAACAAACTTTATTTTAAATGTTTGCAATTGATTTTGTGAATTAAATTGCTAAAATATTTTTATAGTCGTGAAAGAAAAGTGGTTCACGATGTGTTAATGTATTTGTCGAAGAGAAATAATAAGGGTTCGGACAATATTTTCATTGAATAATGTTTCCGACAAAGGTTGTCAAATTGACTGACATGTTTATCGTATAGTACAGTCCACTATGAAAATTAGCTGTAGTCTGTTTCAACTACCTATTTTAAAGTTTTTTGTCACTTTCTAAGTTTTGAATTTTATGGAATTGGGAAAGAAGTACCGAGTTTGAAGCGTTCATGAGCAGACATTGCAATTGAATATTCAAGTTCTGAATTTGATTATTGATGAATAATAAAATAAATCCTACTAGCTCGATTGATGGTTTCATTTAATTTATTTAAACAAGGTTACCTTTAATAATATTTTTCGTTAATTTATGAAAATATCAAATTAGCCCGTAATCCTGAATCCTGATTAGAGATGAAACGGATATCCGGTAACTATCCGGTAGGCCGGATATCCGGCCTAAATTTACTATCCGGCCGGATACCGGATAGTAACTCACTATCCGGCCGGATACCGGATATTAAAAATCTACGACAATTTTCTATTAATAAAATGAAATACATTAATCTTTGAGGTAAATATCAATAAAATGGCTTATAATAATGACGGTTTTTGTTTAAAGTCCAAAAAGTTACAAAAGCCATATTAAGGTCTTTCAAAAAACTAATTTCTCTTTCTGGGCTATTCACTCTAATGATGAATACATAAATAGTAAATATCTGTTAGTGTCGAAATATTGCCAAATAAAAAAGGCGATCTTTTTTTCACTGATGGTTTGATGACATGATGCATGCAGTTCAGTCAGATTACGCAACAAGTAAACTAATTTAATTTTCGCTATTCAATCACGCACGATAGCAACCGAAATCGCCCGTTGATCTGCCCCCTAGACAAGTGGCAAAATCTGACATTCTATTCGGACGGATTAGATTTTCGAAAAGTGTGACTAGTCTAGTCTACTAATACCCACTGATCCCCTTCGAAGCACTTGTGCGGCGCTAAACTCGTCACGACATGCAACGAGACAATGGGCCAACTATCCGGCCGCCGGATATCCGGCTATCCGGCCTAGCAGCTGGCCGGATATCCGGTATCCGGTATCCGGCCAAACAACTATCCGTTTCATCTCTAATCCTGATACATAAATTTAGCCTATAAATTTAACACAATCATGTACGACTGTACTCAGTGTTGCACTATCAAATGCAATTGAAGCGCCTCTATGCCAGGGTTTTTATGTTCCTGGTCAGGCTATAATAGGGTTATGTGTGCCAGCTTTAACTTGACTTTATGGTCTTTGTCAATACAAAGTATTCAACTAATTTGTTCTGCACCCACCAATCTATTGCAACGTATAAAGACTAAAGAGTATTGGCTGGGACAGTTTAATTAAACAGAGGGCAACTTTGTACAGAAACTTATGCCAAGACCAAAACAAGTTCGGTCTGCTAGCTCTACAGAATACATTCTAAGTTGTACAACTTCCTGCAGAACATACACTTGTCTTGTAAACTTGTGGTCATTTGTAGTTTGCTCTTACGACTGACGGCATTAACTTCGCATTTCTAGAGACGTAAGATAAAAGATTTGAGAGAAAAAGTACCTTATTAACTGCAGATTTTTTAAGCTTAATTCCGTAGAGGCTATATAGATATCTAACTCTTTCATATATTTTTAGGAGTCATGCTGCTTGTTTTGAAACGTGTTTGAATTATAAACTTTGTTGCAAATTAAAAGATGGCTTTGACTAAAACGTCTTTACAGTTTAGAAAATAGTTTCGTTTATGTTAGTAGGTGGTTCTAACTAAACCGCTATAGCGTACATTGTGGCGGCTACTTCGCTCGGAGACCATTAAACTTAGAAACTTAGTAGTTTGAATTTGACATAGTTCACTGGTGTGGTGGCCCAATTTCAGGCATAACATAGAAAATGGTAAGTCTACACTTTAGAAGTTTTTAAGTGGTAACTTTTACGTACCATAAAAATATGAATAAGATAATTATATGAAAAAGTATCTTCATCTTAAAATTAAAGCGGTAAAATACATTTGGAAAAATAAAAGAAAAACTTAATTTTCAGAAGAAATATAAGTCGGCTTTATAGCACTGAAAAATAAACAAAATATTTTTCTACCTGAAATAAAAAAGGTTATTTGAAGTTAAATCCACGCATCTTTTCCCTCATCTTCTTATGGGTTGCTTGAAGTTACCTACTTAAAGTTGTGGGTTTGGATAACAAATTCCCTTGTTTACACTTTCTGGAATTTTTACTTTTCCTTTTGAACATTATACGTTCCACGTTATGAAGCTATTAAGTTAGGAGAGTGTCGTTTAACGTTGATAACTACTCTATTAGGAAACTTGGTGACAATATTAATGTTTGGATAGTTTACTCAAACTCAAAACTTGATGTAAATGCGTGTCCCTCTAATTAAATGGGCTTAGGTAAGACATAAATAAACAGAGATGCCAAAATTGGCCCAGTAGTTCATAAGCCGTGCCATGTTAGGGGGCAGAGGAAGTCGTTGGCATCCACACAAAGGTTGTCAGTTGGCAATGAAACGCAAATAAGTAGACACTCAAGCAAACTAGAGCCAAATGCGGTAATAAAATTTCCGAAGAACATTTTGTAGTAGCCAATCGTGCGTGCGGGGCGCGCGCCTTGGAACTGTTTTTGTCACGACACGACATGGAATTGTTATATTGATATTATTCTGAAAGGTCTTAATTTTGTAGGAAAAAGAAAATGTGCTTGAAGTTTGAGGAAAATGACCTGATTCATATAATAATTTTATTTTCCCAAATCATAATGGTGTCATAGAGTTTAAAAACATTATTCGTAGTCGTTATTATCGCTGACTGGGCATAAAAATATATGCAAACAAGACAAAGCTAGAAGTTACCAATCACATTGACGGAGCCTAACATTGTTTTACTTATGAAATACTGTATTGTTCTTAAACAAAACATTCTAAAGCGTGTTGTGTTGTTGTTATCGATTCGTTATCATCAGGCTGCCAAGTGCGAACAAGGCGATCCGCTTGTCGCGAATAAATAACGCTGGCGCGACAACTTAAAATTAAATTTTAAATTAAACGCCTGTGGGAATTGACAGCTCAAGGGGGAAAGTGACAATTTTACTTTGATAAATTTTGATGACATTGTTCTTTGCGGAAAACCATTGGGTGGCCCGATCGCAAATTCAGAATTCCATTAGGAAATTGGTTTTTTACGCTTGCTCTGAGTGGGTGTTTTACATCGTGGTGTTAAGATAACGAATAACTTCAGCACCTGTGTCACGGGTTATAAAACTTCATCATCGCAGCAATTGCTTTTGCTGATATAAATTAGGAAAATGCAATATTTTTTTATGTTTGCCGTCTGATTTTACGAGTACCGAGGTATTGTGTTTTTGTTTTGTATGTTTTGGCCTGAAAAGGAAATAGGGATCCATTTTCTACAAAGGATAGTTGAGTAGGCATAAAGAGCTTATTTGGGAGAGGATCCTCGGGGCCATAATCCGCAAGGCGCTGGTCGAGAGCACATTATCGCGGCATTATGCTGATGCGTGCGGACGCGCCGCCGGATCGCGCCGGAACGTTACGCCGGATTTATGCCAATAATAGGCGCACGCCTTTCTAGCCATTATTGTGAAGGAGCAATAAACGTGTAGTGGATATTTCAATGAGGGTGCCATGAGAACCTAGCTTATTGTACATAATATTTTAAGGGCCAAATCTGGTAAAAAGTAAAATAATTTTATTTTACGGAACCATGAAATATCGAAGCATTGAATCAACGGGCATCTCTATCACATCTGAACTAACCTCTTAGGGCAAAAAATAGTGCTCTATGAAATACAATAGTTCTATAAAGTAGGACTATTGTATTAGAAGAATATCTCTAGTTAATTCTCGCGAACAGTTCATACGCAACTCTTATAAATGGTCGTTTTATGGAACCCATCTACCGACTGGTGCCACCCGAAAAATACCCTCGTAAAAAATTACGGACAAAACGAGATTTGGAATTTATTATGCTATTTTATGGAACTTAATATATTTTACGCACAGGGATTTCGGAATGATTGTCGGCTGTAGGTATCCACATTCATTTTCATGGAAACGGCTGAGGGCTTTTGTGAAAATCCTTTTTAACCTTTAATATTATGCATTTTGGAATTTATAGCTCCATAACCACAAACGGGTTGGAATATTGGTTGGTTTTTTTTAATAAAATGGGACGTAGCGTTTACATAACTTCAATTAACCATATATTTACCTTTTTAGTCGTAGTATGACCACTAAATGTGGTTAAATTCTGACACATTTAGTGGTTAGAGTAGATGCAGTTACTCGCATAGTTCCAACTCAAAGCCAAGGAGGATCAGAACCTCACGATAATTCAGTTGTAGTACGATTTGCTTTGATACTGCATGAAATGGCATTAGTCATCGAATCGTTCTTAATCGCCTTATTTCTAATAGGCTGAAGATTCAGCGGGAAATTTAGGGAAACTACAGTTAATAATTTACACTGCTCTAAACACGAGTTGGAGCATCCACAATCGAATTCTAATTCTGGGGTACGGTTATTGTGCAACTGATGATTCCATGGCACATTCTGGCACTTGCAGAATGCTATCAGTATCACGACACTCCATCTTTTTATGCTGATCATACGTGTTCAACAACAGTTGAAACGCTCGCTAACGAAATCGCTCGTTTTATCGTGTATTGGTTCATGTAATGCAAATTGCATTGCAAACGTCGATGCCAATCGCACGGCTGCATACGATGCAAACGCTCTACATATTTTTATTGACTTTTGAAATTGCATTAAATGAACAAGCCCCGCGCTGCTGCTAGCGTGGAATTTTAATTTTACCGTAAAATAGAAGGCTCTTTTCAAGGGTACTACGGGCATTGCGACTGTAATTTAGTAATTAAAAGTTTAACACTTTAATTAGACTGCCAGATCCAGTTTAACCATGTAGTACACATTAAGCACATGTATTAAAATTAATAATTTCTCATTAATTTTAAGAACAGTAAGGTCATGTGCATCTTTAGGTATATGGGACATGTCATTTTCTTCTAGAGATTGGTGGAACAAAATTTTGGACGAATAAAAAGCCTTGTAGAAAGAGGCTTCAGGCCTTAGCCTCGAGTTTAGCGGGCAGCGGGGCGGGAGCGGCGGCGGCGCGGGAGCGGGGCGGGCAACGCAGACCCGTTCTCGAAACAAGCGGGTAGCTCGCGCGGCGCTTTAGCGGCGAAGTGTTGTGTTCGGGGTTGTGTTGTCGAGATATTTGTTTTTATTCGCAAACGAAATGTCTGAACAACGGCGACAATTTTATTTCGATTCAAATTTATTCCTAACGCTCGATTTATTGTGGGCAAAAGAAGGAGTGCGCTGCCCGCTCGTTGCCCGCTCCCGCGCCGCTGCCCGCTCGTTGCCCGCTCCCGCGCCGCTGTTTTCGAGAACCGGTCTATTTGATTTTACGTATAAGATCCTGCCGCTCCCGCGCCGCTACCGCCGCCGCCCCGCTGCCCGCTAAATTCGAGGCTGAGGCCTCAAAAATGAGTGTGTCAAGAATTTTTCGTCGTAGCAGAACATTCGTAGTTTAAAATCTAAAAGCTCACGTCTTGAATAGTCTTGTTGAGTGGTCTCCATTTTGCTCTCGGTATTTACGAGTATTGTGCGGAGGCAAATAAAACACTTGTTTATGCCGAAGGGCTATTTCTTTAGACTGCCAGTGGACTCGTTCGAATTAACTGCGACATTAACTCACTTAACGACGTACAGTCAGAAACAAAAGCAATGTTGGTAATTTTCAAAGATATAAAGTTTTCAAATTAATAAAATAAAATATAAATAACTTTGAAGCATGGGTTGATATTACAGCTTCACGTAAACAGTAAAAACTTTACTCCTTCTGTCGCAAGCATCATTGTAATATGTCTCCATAATATAAGACTAAAAAGCCACGCGTGATTTTTAGAAGCGTGCAAACTTGTTTGTCTCCAGGCAATGAACGTTGTCTCTATCGCAACTCACGCGTCGTTGGCTCCGCCGCACTTTTATTCAATGAGCGACTCGCCCGCCACTTGGGATGAGCGCTGAAGCCAGTTTATACTGCTGTAAACTTTAGGGCGACTTGGCCCGTTACTTCTATTTGGTTGCCCACCGGGATCGTAAATAAAACCACCGGTGAAATGCAATGTGCAAATATTAGGGTTAAGTTGACGGCAATCCGAATTTATATGTTACTAAATACTGCTTGAAACTAAACAGTTAGGTAAGTCAACAATTGTGATTTAAAGTAATGAAATGGTTGTTTGTGTTACCAAAATGAAACTTTGCATGATCTCAGTTTCAATTGCTTGCGAAAGAAAGACTCGCTTTGATTTGCCTCTTTGAGTGATCTCGTAGGGTTCCGCTTTGAAAGACCTTCTAAAGAGAACTCAGTGGGTAGAGTGTGAACAAGTGAGTGAATTAAAGGCAGCATTTCCCTAGGGAACTCCACTTTGAGTACGGCTTAAGACGATTTTACTCACACGTCCAAGTGTAGTTGAGTTGAATGAAATGAAATTCGTGGGGTTATTTCCTCCCCCACACGGCAGCAGTAATTACGCCATGAGAGCTTGCTCATTTACCGGATAATGTTTTGTGCTTTACAAATAAATATTTTCTATGCCTTTAGACCAACCCTTTTTATGTTTGGAGTTTGCCCCGGGGGCTTATTTTCGTTAACAAGATTATTATGTTAAAGAGGAGTATTTCATCTCATCTCATCATACCGGATGTTAATGTTTGGGTCAGATTAATGCGAAAAGTTTATTTCATGCTATACTATAGTGGCTTCAAGTCTGTTAGCGAACTTTCTACAAAAGACACTGCATAACTGAATTATTACTACCTAGATACTAGAATATATTGAATTATTCAAACTGGTTAGTTTGGTCTATAAATCAATCCTTCATAACAAGAGAATAAACTTTGAAGTTAATTTATAGATTTGTAATCCTTTAGAGCCGACAGATATCGAGTAAACTGAATTGTTTTATTTACAAGAGTCGAAGTGCGCTATAAACTATTTCAATTTACTTGGCAATCGCTATATCAAGACCAGTGAATGAAACTTGTCTGTCGATGTCAGAGATATAAATATCGGGTGGGAGATATCTTCCGAGATAAAACTTTTCTAGGGCAAGTTAGATGCGACCGAAGACTTAGAGTTTATGCGGTTATCCAATAAAGCTTTACCAACTTTTAGTTTTTACAAATTCTCGAACAAGCTAGGCCTGTATCCGTCTGACTCGAATAATAGCGAAGGGTTGGTTTATATGACGTGAAAGACCTTACGAAATTGTTAATATTATCATTTCAAGTTGATATTTTACAACCACAGCCTTGGGGTTGAATTTAAAGGTTTTACTGCCAATAAATGTTTGATAGCGGCAAATCCCATGAATATATGGCTTCCGAAATAGCTTGTTAAGTCTTTTGTGGTCGAGAAATACATGTAGATCAATTAATGTACTAATTTAGTTCTCACGCTTTTTTAAAAGCTGAGAGCAAAATGTTAAGAAATAATAAGTAGGATTGTAGGTATTTTTTGATAAAAAAGAGTACCTACATACCTAATTCACGAAGCGAAGCACATGCAATTTCTATGGAAAGTGGTCCATGAATCAATAGGATAGATACCAGATCAACAATATCAGATGTATGTACAGCTCTCCTCTCCTCCGTTCCGCTCCGCTCCTCTATTTATGGTTATGTCGAGAGAAGAGATGGAATCTGCAATGAACCTATTTTTGTTGGGGCACGAGAATCGCATTCGGCTGAATTAGAAATACAGATGATATGTTTAAGAAGGCCAGGTGTCGTAGTCGGTCAGGTGTTAGTAGTTTTTTTTAGTTTCGAAATAATTCTTCAGTAAACTTAATAAAATACAGGAGGATAGGAGTAAAAGCTACATTTCAATGATAGGTTCAGCAACATTTTAAGACTAAAGTTGGACGCTGCGATTTACTTTTTTGAGGATAAGGGCTCTGGGTCAAGAAGCAGGTACGACACTACATCAATCTTCCAATAAGCATTTATGTTTGCAATAAACTTTATGCATTCTGCTCGCGTAGTAAAATAGAAATTGGAATTTACTAGGAGGTCGGCAGATAAATCCCACGTGACGCAGACTTTACGGCGGCCCTAGTTTCGGAGGTAAGAATACGTGTACAGTCACGTCCAATACATATTTTCTATGCCTATCAAATACCTACAATAGTAAAATTGCTGCCCTTCGTATAGCATAGTGAACCTATTATACTCTATGTTATATAAAGTTTTTGGTGTAACGCCCCACGGTTTTGACTGTCTTATTGCTTTTATTGCTTTTTAGGACTGCTCAAATCTCAAAATTACATATAGTATAGAATATTAAGTTACACTTGCTTACATTGCTTATTTGTGATAAATAAGCCATTACTTTTTCATTAAAAATATTACAAAAGGTATTCCACTCCTTAAAATTTTCACACAAAAGCCATCATAATCTAACAACTTATTTTACACTCGGTGAAAGTTTGTTTTCATGCGAAGTTTTTGCATTATTTATCTACTAAGTGTGGATGAAACTCTTTTCCGAGAGAAATTAACTTATCTTACTCTTCATATCGTGAAAATATTTTATTAAGAAAACTTTATGCTAACAGCTCGTAAATTGTGTTGTACAAAACAAGTTCAGTGAGGGTAAATTGAAGAACCTGCACGTTTTCGCCTTTCCTGCAGAGTAAATTGGATTTAAATTCGTTTCAAAGCGATGCACTCGAAAACCGATCAGAAAAATACTCTACAGGATTTCGTATTCCTAAATAAATAACTCTTAAATCCATGCAAAGTGCTATTTCACAAGCGTTCGCAAATAAAAAAGTTGCTTTTGTTTTGTAACAATCTGTGGATGTCCCCAATTAATCCAGGTCCCCGCGTTGTTTTGTACAAATTCTCTTTCTTTCGAGGCCTTATGGCCGTTATCTATCTCTGTCGAAAGCCTTGCCTTATTGTAGTGTTTCAAATTGTTTTAGGGAATTTTCCTTCCAATAATTGGATATCCAATGCCTGCAATTAAATACAATATTTAAACCAAAAATAGAGACAAATTGATCCCGTTCGTCAATTATGTTTGTTTGTATTTTTACTAATGAAGTAATCCAACCAGTTTTCTTTGCGGATTAACCCTGCCATCGATAAGGGTTCCTTAACAAACTTGCTTAATTTCCCGAACAAGAAAGATAAATGAAGAAGCAAATCTCGATAGATAACTAAGCGTTTTATATTAATTTGGTTGCGGGTTCGGGGAGACAGGCGAGCGCGTGCAAATTTGCGGCTTGCCCGCGCCTGGGTTATTTGGCCGTGGGAACTTCCTACACTTAGTTAAAGTTTTAACGAACGAATTTCGGGATACAGATTAGAAATTACGCTGCTATTTAGTATCACAATTTCTCTATTGCGTCGGCGGTGGTTGTGGTAAATAATCATAAAAATCGATAATGCGCGTTGGTATCACGTAAATATTGCCATAGTGCACGTCAACGTAAAACTCGTAACTACGTGTGAAAGTTCTGCTACTTTAAATAATTGAAGCCAAATAAAGAAATAAATCTCAACTGGCTTTGAAACGCCCATTAATTTGATCCTAGGCTTGGCTCGGTCAAAGTCTGGCCGAGATTTTCAGCTTGATAACTTTACACTTTATTTTAAGGTCATTCCATTTTGTATGGCCGTGAACTAAACGTCAGAATAGTTCTATATTTACCGGGTGTTTAGGAATTCCATCATGTTTATGGAAATTAAATGAAGGAGCCTCCACTGGATTACGTGTTGTTTTATATTAATTTGGTTGCGGTCTCCGCGGCGACAGCAGAGGGCGTGCGAATCTGCGGTCGCTCCGGGAAATTTGGGTCTGGAGTGGAAACTTTCTTTGCACTTCTTTAAAAGGTCACCGCAGTTTAGGGTTCTGCGTGAGGAAGAGCAAGGTTTTTATGCTGCGGTATAAATTTTTTAAGAAGGTTTAAGAAGAAACATGATAGGTAAGTACTTTATTTTTATTTTGGGGTCTTTCTTTCAAATTGTATTTTATCGTAGTCAATCAATACTGAGCTGTAGGTATAAATAATTGTGGCTGTCCCCAGCGGTCCGGTTCACCGAGTTACTCGCAAAAGAAGAACGGTCACGCCCCATACAAAAAAAACCCAGACCCGACAGAAACGAGACATACCTCAGTTTTTTGTCATGTCCTAATTAGTTAAATTATATATTTTTTATATTCGAAATCTATGTATAACACCAAAATATTACCCTTTGTTTTTGTTCAGGCGTTATACAAAAACTAATACAAAATGCCTATTTATCACCAAAATTGGTAAATGTATGTACCTAAATGTCTATTGCAGCTGCTATGGAATGTATCTAGATGACCTGGAGATACAGCCGGATTATACAGGGTGGTTATACATATGGAACGATAAGTGCTCTCACTCGATTATTTCTAAACTATACAAGATATCGAAAAACTAGTTACTGATTCTGAAAGTGCTTCACGAGCTCTTTCAAATGGTACCAATAATAGGTTACAGATTATGGAAGCTGGTAACATTGAATTTTTGGATTTTGTAACTTCTCGTTTCCACCCTGTATAATCCGGCTGTATCTCCAGGTCACCTAGATACATTCCATAGCAGCTGTAATAGACATTTAGGTACACACATTTACCAATTTTGGTGATAAATAGGCATTTTGTATTAGTTTTTGTATAACGCCTGAACAAAAACAAAGGGTAATATTTTAGTGTTATACATAGATTTCGAATATAAAAAATATATAATTTAACTAATTAAGACATGACAAAAAAACTGAGGTATGTCTCGTTTCTGTCGGGCCAGGGTCACAGATGACCGTTCTTCTTTGGGCTCCATGTTCAAAAGACGTCCAATTAACAGCCCTTCATCAATCGTTATCGTTTAGACAACGTGACGCAATGAAGGGAAGCGCGTCGCCAATGTAAATCTATTAGCCTTAAAAAGAACTTTATATCAAACCCATCAGCTTATTACAATAAGATTTATATATTATTCATTACGATCGAAGGCTTAATTTATTATTATTATCACACAATAGCTTGGTACTAACATTTGAAAATGTCGTAGCATTTTCAACTCTTTGTTGGTTGCTAATTTTCCTTTTTATTGATACACATTTACACAATGTTAAAAACTATATCCCGTGGATGTTTCCTTACATCCTGATGGGACACGAGCGGGGAGTGTTCCCGAATTGTGTGAACAGTTAAAATGTTTGCTGGCTCGCGTGTAGGGCAAGTTATTATAGTGTGTTATTATAGGCCTGCCCATAAAGACGGCCAACAAGTGTTAGCCGAGGGGATATTTACCCCAGTGCGGTTAGTGCTTTATTGTTCTTGTGTAAGTCACGTAGGTAAACCGTTCTAATTATACCCTTAATTATAATGTGTGCGCTTATGAAGCCAGACAGCGCACTAGAAAAGAAAAATGAATTTATTCCATAATTCTATCATTAGCATACAATGTAACAGTCATACAATGAAACATTTAGATTTGATACGACATAATATCAGAAAAAGCGCGTTATTAGAATAGGTATGACCAATTACAAAATCCACACATGTAGAGTCGCTAACTACAACTAGCTAAATAATAACATACTCAACAAGAATGTTTGACTAACAAAGTTAACAATTTGTCTGAGTGCTGTCTACTTTATGCGCATCGAAATGGATTACATTTTGTTTCGTAAACAAATAGATTTGCTGAAGAATAGTGCCGGCCATTACGGCGGAGTGGAGGCTCGAAGGCCACCGTCGACACCTGGTATTTATTAGATTTGTTTCGATCTGGGATAATCTTGTTACGCTGACCGGTGCCGCTTCGTCGCCTTTAGTTTTTTGGCGTTAGATCCGCACTGCAAGGCTTTATTTACGTAGTAAAATATGTTGGTTTTTCGACCTGTCGAGACCTTTCGTTACTCATCATAACGAGTATTTACTATACGAAGATTGAGGTTATAGGTTATAGAGACGATTTTCATGACTATATAGGGGAAAATAAGAATCGACTCTCACTTCAGAATATTACATTAAAAGGGGCTTAGTTTTGTTTAATTCTTGATAAAGAATTATTATTTTATTTATACGAGTGGTCTAAATAAATTACGAGCTAACTTAAAATGCATTGCCTACCTATTTTGTCTTTGGTATAAAAATATAAAATTATGGATTTAGTAGTTGTGCTAATTTTTGGCTCTATGACAAATTCAGGTGACCTGTTTCTGCCTGTGAATTTATCCAACTAATTAGATTAGTCAGATTACAAATAGCCTTTCTCACCTTGCCTTAAAGCCCTGGGCTGTATTCGCAGGGTCCTAAATCAGATCCACTCACGAAATAGGCTTTTAGTGTCGTATAACTAATTTATTAGTCGTAAAAATGACCCCATAAAAAGCGGAATAAAAGAAAAGTGATTTATACCGGAGTCGCAATGATTGTAATCGCGACTCCTGTGCGTGGTTTACAAGAGTTACTATTTTAAGCATGTTTATAACTTTTTGGGATATTTTTTTAAATTTTTTATTTCGTGCGGGCTGTAACCTTGATGTGACTTTGTGACCCACCTAAGGAAAAGGTTGAACTCTAAAATGTTTACAATCCAAAACTAGACGTGCCTGTATGAGCTATAGTGACCAAATAAAGGATTGACTAAAAATCTTTTGAAAAATTTAGAAACTTAGTGACATATTCCGGAGAGACAATGTAGTTCGTTTCATTTTAGATAGCAACCAGAGAGTTGGCTGCATTCCAACTTCTAACACGAGTCTTTATTCAAATAAATAAACATTTTTACTATCTATTTCTTTGAGAATCTTATTGTGATATTAAAACATAATCATCCTTAGTTAATGTTTCAAAACGAACCTATTCACTTTTTATTTCGTGTATTTCCCTGAAAAGCAATATCGTAGGTAATTGGTTCAATCGACGTTTACTGTAACTAACATTACATCATTTGTATAGGCAGGCGACATTATTTTGATAATAGTCGTGATTTACAAAATGGCTCTTGTCCTAAAGGAGGGAAGAACGGGCATGGGGGGCGAGGGTCCCATTGTGTGGATCTTTTGTTTGTTGGTATGCTGGATCCGTTAATAGCTCGAAGCATTAAAATTCGGGTCAGGTTGTTGACACAAATTTATGAGGGTTTGGAAAAGGGCAACCTTGATTTTACGTTAAAGGTTTTAATAAAGATATCATGATACAAATTAATTTTATGATAGGTAAGTGATACCTATTCGACGAAGGTCAGAGTAATTGAAAATCTAAATATTTTTTGTTGAAGCTCGTGTTGGGAACCGATTGGTGGACCAACCTCTTTTTTATATTGTCTATGTTTTTTATACTTTTTTTTATTACTTTTGATACCTTTTGTTTAGTTCTGAAGTTTATGATTTTGATAGCCGTTGTGGGCAATATTTGCAGAAATATATCTTCATTTTAACCGAAGGTTTGTCTTATTTCCGCACGCCCGAGCGGCTGTCCGCAACAGCTCGTTTTCAATTTATTAAATCTGTCTTATCCGTGTTACCGGTTATTACACCGAAAAATCATTCCATCCCAGTCCATGAACAATATCGATATTTTAATCTAACGCCCCAGATTCTGAAGTGTCGTAGTATTTTTGACAAAATGGTTTTCCAGATCAGATTTAGCTCGTCATTAATATTGTTAATTATATCCAGCTGAGCCAGCGCGCATTTATCAAACGGGAGTTAGTTCTTGGTCGCACTATCAGTGCTGCAATTTATACTGCGCGGCACCGGCGAGTGCGCGATAACTTTGGTGCAGGTATATTTGAGATAGCGCCCGTTAAGTGCTTTGCAAATAAATACCTGTTAATCCAACCTGCTTTAACTACCTTATGTAACCCGGTTTAGTGTTTTAGCCTCGTTTCGAAATAACGGTACAGTTTTATAAACCTGAAATATTCTACCTTGATTATAAATACAAACCCATGAACAATCTTACATAATACCTTCTTTAAAAGCTAGGCAATTAAGCTTCCTCAACACGAAACAATTTACAGGAAGACATTTCTAGTATGATTATTATACTTACTAAACTTAATTTGTAGTACTCTACTAAGTACCCACTGAAATGACTTTGTTTGAATTAATTTGTTTGTTCATCAATTGGCATCGCAATAACTAGAGCAAATTGAACTCCAGTTCCCCTAGCAATCGACGCACAATACGAGTAGGGAGCTATAATATTCCTGTAAGCCTACTCACAGCTTCATCTAGCGCCGTATAAATAAAGGCTTTCGTTCACTATGCCGCGTACTGCGCATATTGTCGGCGGGAGATACTCCACGTAGAGAGGTGGCACAAGCAATACATTCTCCGCGAACACAGAGCATGCAAGGATAATTACGTCGTGCCAGGCCTTCATAATGTGCGCCCGACCCGCTTCAAACGTCGCAATAAGACTTAGTTTAAATTAAGGGCGAATCGGCAAAGATCAACAGTTCAGTTTATCTGGCGATTAGTTCGGTCCAAGTTTGAAACCCTTTGAAATGTTACACCTTGATAAGGATTTTGGTGATAAATGAAGTTTATTAGACGGACGATGACAAACCATTTACAATTTAAATTGAAGATTGAGTCGCTTTTCAAATTAATCCGCTCATGCGAAAATTATTAACTGTATAACAACGCAATCTCTATCTGAAGATCGTAACTTTATTTTAAGATCTATGAATGGACCCGTGTAATGTTCATTGATGTCAAGCGCTACGGCTCAGCACAAAAGCAATGTGAGCCAGAATGGGCTCTTACTTATTTCTGTCTAAACAGAATTAACGTGATGCTTATTTATTTGACAAGAAGACAGCGTTCTCTTCTGATCTCGAAAAATTAAAACAAACTGCTGAAAATGAAGTATGAATTGGTAGAGCGCCAGATGACGACAAATTGAAAAATGTCCCAAAACATTTTATGTGGAAAATAATTAATATTATAGCAAAACTTTTGTTAAACTTTTTTTTCTTCACGCCGTACAACTTCCCCATGTACACTACATACGCATGTTCAATTCATAATACATAACGTAACTTATGTATTCTGAGATTTGCAATTGAAATCAAATAAGGCCGGGGTGAAATCAGTCAAACATTTACCTTTAGTGAGGGTATCCCCAAGGGTCTTTGCTTCGTTATCGTATAAAGGTCATACATAGGTTATAGGTAGAACAGTCTCTAACAAATATCCATATGAATATATACTAGGTATGTATGTCAATATCATGAGTGCTGATAACGAAAATAACGACATATCTTTGTTTACTGGTACCAGTCTATTTTAATCACAAAAATCAACACCTATTTTGTCGTACAGCGTTTTCCGGATCTGTTTTCTTTGACACGTGAAACTTTTTAGATATTCTTTGACATTCAATAATGGGGACAATTTTTGAACGCCCCCAGATTCGTTCAGGCGCTCGTCTGTCCTTTTGAAAGGGGATAACACGGAACGATTAAAAAGTCGCAACAGTTCAATTTTTCAGACCCTTCGGACAGCGGCGAAACGATAAATCGTGACGATCGATCGTTACGTGTAACGGTGCCCTAGCACAATGGAGATATCGGAGAGATTTATAGGTCACGCGCGCCTTGATTAAAAACCTCCTAAATGGTACGGGGGTAGATGTAATTTCACTGATTTCCATTTGGGAATATGTGACAAAAAATTTCAATATTCCAAACACATTTTATGAAATTACTGTAACTGATGAGGTTGGGCGACTAATCTCTTTTACATTATTTGAAAAACTGGTTTTATGTAACCAGTTCGTGTCTCGTGTTTTATAACTACATTTTTATGGCAGCAGTAACAAGGAACGATGAATACTTCAGGCGACATCCTTCTGAAATAATAATTACGTAGTTAAAAGTTTTAAATTGGCTCTGCTTTTTAAATTTCGTTGTTCCTATCACGACCACACTTCAACATTTGGGCGTTCCGCCAAGTTTCCATACAAAATGTTCCATGAAAACTTCGTTATCTACATATTATTATCATGACGTTGGGAACATTTCTCAGTTCAGGTAAAGTGACATTCTTTGTCAACTTTGTAGTAGTTATATTATATGTATAACCTAAGTATATCACACTTTAAACTTTATTATACTGTTTTAAAGTATGTTAGTGTGTGAGTCAGTTTAATTAAATGCCTGCGTACGGAACTATTTCGACAAAATGGCGCAATGAAAACTATCCCAAAAGTTGTGCTATTTGTATGCAAATTTATGTCGTTTCCAGCTCCAAGTCCATAAAAGGCTTGGGGATGAACCATATAATTTGTATTTTTAAATTAGAAGCTAACTTAAAATAACAATAATCACCGCAAGTCACTATTTGTCCTTATAGTTACGAATGGTACCATTAATAAATCAGAAATAATAAATTGTTTCAAGGGGTATATTATAAACATTTCAGTATTCAGACTGTTTTTCCTACTTCTTGCACTGCTACAAACTAATGTTTTTTAAGTTAATCTTGCCAAATTGCTATGATGTATGATAATTGGTACAATTCAGTAACAACCAATTAAACAGTGAAATGCTGCAGCGTTGGTGGTTGTTAAAAACTAATTACACCACAGAGTAATTAGTGAAAAGCAACAAAACATGGCGTCCTTTTTCTGTACTTAAAAAGTCTTTTAGAAGACATTGTTTGCCCACAACCAACATTGTACCGTATTTTAGTGCCATTTGCACTAAAATACGGTACAATGTTAGTTATTTGTTAATTTATTATGATTTATTATCAGTTTTAGGTGTTCAAGTAATAAACATCGTCGAATATAGTAATGCAATAAGTAAGTATTAACCAAAATTACTTCGAAAACAAAAGCCTTTGGCTGGCGTGGGTGACGGCAGCGCTGCAAATATTAAATACCTGAGCAGCATACGCTGAGATTATATTATGTTACGCGTAAAACACAGTTATTGTTCACTGTTTGCTGACGACATGAAAATATACCGCGAAATTAAATCCTGGGAGGACTCCGCATTTTTGCAGGAAGATATAGAGTCCGTCCGAGCAGCAGTAGGAGACGACTTATGTGACTGCACCAGAAAGTCTGCCAATAGAGAGAGATGGAGGGAGATCGTGCGGAGAGTTGTATCCGCCTCTACAACCGATGTGAACAACGCCTCAACGTGACCACGACCGCTCTGCCAAGAGCGTAACGACTAAGAAGAAGAAGATAGAGTCCGTTTATCAGTGGTGCCAGGACAATAAAATGATCTTAAACGTGGCAAAATGTCACCATATAACTTTCACTAAAAAAAGAATCCCTCTTCAGACCTCTTAC
Source organism: Ostrinia nubilalis (assembly GCF_963855985.1). Classification (NCBI taxonomy): domain Eukaryota; kingdom Metazoa; phylum Arthropoda; class Insecta; order Lepidoptera; family Crambidae; genus Ostrinia; species Ostrinia nubilalis. Next base: position 8,876,653 of record NC_087088.1, on the reverse strand, counting down.
TCAATAAATGGTTCTCAGGTTGGCAGGGTTGATGAGATAAGAGATTTGGGTGTCATCCTGGATAAAAAGTTATCATTCATATCGCACTATAATAACATCGTCAACCGGGCTTCCCGTATGCTTGGCTTCCTCAAACGTGCCACAAAAGATTTTCGTCGAATTGACGCCAAAATAGCTCTCTATAATTCCCTTGTTAGGTCTATTCTCGAATTCAGCAGCATAGTATGGAATCCTTTTTTCAACACACACATCAACAGAATAGAAAGAATAAACCGCTCTTTCACGCGACATCTAGCTTTTGTCAGTCGCGGTCAGATTACCGTGCGCAACAGCTATGAAGAACGTCTTGATTTCTTCAAAATGCAGAAACTATGCGACCGTCGCAAGACGCTAGACTTATTTTTCTTATACAAACTTCTCAACGGCATGGTAGTTTCCCAAGACTCACTTGAAAAAATTCGTTTTCGTGTTCCAAGGCAAAGTTCTCGCTATCTCTGTAGAGACCTCTTTCACATCCCTTTGTGCAAAACTAAGTTAGGCCAAAACTCGCCACTTAACCGGTTGTGTGCAACGTATAATAAAGCGGTGGCTGGCAACCCAGACACAGACACCGGTCTTGACGTTTTCGGTGACAGCCTCCCTAAATTTAAGTCAAAACTCAAGCCTGTATTCGGAACGACTTAGGCACCGAACAAAATGAACAATTACTAAATCCTTTATATTGTTCGGTGCTTAAACTCTAGACTCTATTCAATTGATTTTTGTTTTTACTAGTGTATAATTACCCTAACATTGCAAAAAGAAATGCTGTGTATACCTGTAATTGAGGTCATATACGTATCATGTGTTAAACCATGTTAAAATTTATGAACTGTATTATGTATGTGACTTTGTTGGTGTACCTAATAAATAAATAAATAAATAAATAAATGTTGATTTTCTGATCCGGTCATTTTGGAAGGTAATATTTTTGCCTCTCCTCATAATATCCAACCCTGGTCGTTCTAGAGAGTCTGATATACATATAGGAATATTAATTCGGTTTACTTACGGCTCTACAAAACGAAGGAGAAAAGTTGAAAATTACATCGTTTGTACAGTGCCGAAATATCGGAGACTCGAAATTAAGGTCGATGGTAGCAATCCCGTCAATAATAAATTATTTCGTTTGTGGCTAGCTTTTTAAAGTATAAATACACAGAAGAATATCGTTAAATCTACTACATGAGAATTTTTTCAAGAATTCCACCACCTACAGGAAAAGATGGCTAAACAACGTAACTATCCGCCCACAATTCTTGTCTTGTCACACACCTGGCCTCGACCATTCTATCGAGCAAGAGTAGGTATAACGACTGAACGACGAGAAGAAGACCGAATCAGAGATCTTAAAGCATGGTCATATTCTTTTGTGACCTCTCTTAAAGCCATCTGAATCTTGAAGCATAGGCTTACCTGCAGCTTTATAGACTCAACGGGACTAAACAGTGAACTCTAAACACAAGGGCTGCCACAATAGATCAAACCTGGTCGAGCTGGCGCAAATGAAGGCCCAAAAACCAATAATAATAATAATACCTGCAGCGCGCGCCTCCTTGCAAGCCAGCACCATGCTGTGCCTGACGTCGGGATTGTCGTCGGCGATGGTCTCCCCGACGGCCACGAAGCGCTCGACGGCGCAGGCGACGGCGGCCCCCACGCGCTGCACGGCCGCCCCGCCCGCCGCCGCCTCGCCGCGTGTCGCCACCAGGCTGCTGATCTGGTAGGTGATAGAAGATTATTAGAACTCATCATCATCAGGTCATCATGTAGTCTATTAAAATTTCTTAGCGAATAGAGTCGCTTCGCAAACAAAATTTTAGGTAGTTCGATTTTTTCAAGTTTTTTATTTAAAATCATGTAGTGTCCACTCCAGGAGCACGCTTTTTCTAATTTATCGGATTCAAATGGGGTTAGATCTTATTATCGTCATGATGGTCATCACTATATGATGACTGTAGGAGTAAGCTTTCTCTAATTTCCAGGAAGCAAATGGGGAGGTTCTATTCTACTCTTACTCGTATATTGCTAGAACCACACGGCTCCTATTAAAAAAGTTATTGATACTACAGGCTTATTATGAGCTATAAAGGAATACTCCGAATCGTCGTCTATGGCTGTCTACCTACAGCCATAGACGATTCGGAGATTCGAGTGCATCTATGTACTACGTAATTATTTAATCCTGTAGATAAGTAGGATACAAGCTATACTAAAACTAGTCAAGAATTATGTTTTTCAAATATTTAGTTTGAAAATGATAAAGATTCGTAATATACTTAAAAATATTCAAGAACATTTTCAGCTCATTTTCAAAGTTTTTGCCGTTGATTCATTCGTACCTAACGTTAAAACGAATGAAATTCTTATTACCTACTTACTCGTTTTATAAGCTTGCATTTGCGCACACAAAAGTATTTTATTTTTTATCTGAGCCGAGGGTTTTGACCAAACAAATTCAAGAGATACCTACAACTCACTTAGATTTATTTTTGTCCTCCATTTTCGTTTTCGGGACTCAAAGCGCGTGCTCAATTGGATTGGGACGCCAACACAAAACAAAATTACAATAGGTAGGTACGTTTCCTCCTTACTTTTGACGGTGATATCTGACATTTCTTTAGATCGCAATACTCCACTTAACACCAAGATAAAAGAGATATTGGTTTTTCATATCAAATGGCTAAAACAGCGATAAAAAATAGGTAAATAATGCATTTGAAAATTACGCTTGCACTCGACTTTGTACCTCTGAATAACTTAAAGTAGATTTGTTAGAGCTCTTATGCAAATATTGTTACTCTGATTCTCTATGCATCGTACTTCAGAATTTTCTTAATTCTAAAAATTAATTTTCAGTGTCTAGATTTACACGCAGGGTTGTTTTTGATTGTTAATTTTGCTTGAACCGTAATTTTTAATAGCACCATAACTACTCAATTCTGGAGCGAAAATGAGTTCAGTAAATTACTACTCTAGAGGTATTCGTTTTAGGTAATTCAATATTTATCAAGTAAATACGCTGTAGTAAAGCGCTTCGGGGTCAACTGAATCTGATTTTGTAAGAAGAATCGCTACAGATTGCGTCACATAGGAGCACAGCGCATTAGCTTCGTAGGCTTTTAAATCTAGCTAATGTAGAGCTTGTTCAGCTATTTCTAAAGGTAAGAACATCTGAATACACTTGGGGCGCTGACGAGGATATTTTATTCAGCTGCTAAAAGGCCGCTAATTTATTTGTTAAATAATGTAAGTCCTCCGCCCTGTCAACCCTTAATTTTTGATAAGGGAAAAATAACCTGCCACACGAAACCGTGTTTAAATAAAGCCGAGCCTTTCATAATAATTAATTTTAGACAATACAGGCTTTAAAGTGTAGATTACACAGAAAGATTTGTTACTGAAATATTCGTTAATTAAAACTTTGAAGAAAATGATTCCGAACAAAATTGGAATCTCACTTTTCTTTTCTGATAGGTAGGTACTGTATTCAGAATACAACAATATATCTAAGCAAAATCTCTCTGACCCAAACACGTTTCATTCTGTTTAGTTATTCACGTGCAATAAGCATTTTACGTGTACCTACATTAGCGCTGAGGGTCGCAATTTATAACGTGAACGTCTTGTGGGGTGTCGAATACGGATCTTTTCAACCGACTTCAAAAAAGGAGGAGGTTCTCAATTCGACCCGTATGTTTTTTTTTTTCTATGTTTGTTACGCGATAACTCCGCCAATTATGAACCGATTTGAACAAATCTTTTTTCGGCGTATAGGTAATACCTTAAGGGTGGTCCCATTTAAATTTAATAATAGAAATAACAACCCCCAAGGGTGGAAAATTGGGGATGAACTTTTTTATACGCAATATCTCCGCCGATTATAAATCAATTTGAACGATTATTTTTTTGTTGAATAGGTATTATCAAAAGGGTGGTTTCATGCGAATTTGAAGAAAATATTTCACCCCCAAGGGTGGAAAATTGGGGATGAACTTTTTTATACGCAATATTTTTAATTTTTAGTTTTTTTTTGTGTTCACGCATTTGAAGTCGGTTTTATTTTTTTTAAAAGTTATATACGAGTATATTCGGGATGTTTTCATAAAGATTCATTCTATATCTACGAGTAAATGATTCTGTAGGTTTATTAAACATTAACCTGCTACTTTAACCGGTACTAAATGAGTTTCATATGTTCAATAGAAATATATTTCTATTATGGTTAAAATAATTATGATCATCATCATTATCAATGAATGCTTCAAAATTACCTATTGTGTTCCACGTTTTGACTAAGTCAAGCTAGTCCATTCATGACCACGCACCTTTTGTAAGTCTTTCGTCTAGCTTCTCATAATGTCACGTCTCATTTTAGGTGACCCGAATGACCGATAAAGAAATAAATGATCCTAAACCTTATTTATGGCCCATCTACGTAAGTAGATTACTTTGAAATTATTGCTACTTAGATGACATCGTCAACGAGATGTTTAAATATCACCGCAAAAAAACAGCTAAGGTAGGTAGGAATATCTTTATATTTAAGAAGGGCTCGTAAACAGAATTAAGACGGTAAGTATCTCACGAAAAGCGACTATGCCCATAAACTTTTGCAACTTAAGGAGGGTTTGCTGTTGACCTTTCAGAAGTCCTTTTCTGAGTAGCAGTATTAGGTAAAAAATTACATAATCGTTATCTTAAATATTTTTAATTCTGAGTGTATTAGACATTAGTCTTGCCTGATGGATTGTCAGAACTTCTTTCTATGATCTGGGTCGGAACTGAACACGTAAGCGGCGGACGCTTGCATTATAAATCATACACCTATGATAGTGGGCTGATTAATGATGGGTGGTCTTGGTCAGCAGTTCCGAAAAATGAAAATATTGTGATTTTCGCATAACTTTTTACGTAAATTCAGATAAATGTATTTGGATAAAACTGTACAATTTTATGTATTCCATGGTAGTCCATGGAATAGCGTGGGTATCTTGTCATGTGAAGCCTTCGCATTTCTTTTCATACGCTTACTAAGACTCTTGTGACACACAGTGCACGTGTTAGAAAAATTAAGAAGTTTAAGAAAACTAACTAAATCTTGCAGATTTTATTGCGTGTGTAAAGTTTACCAACCTAACTAATTTATTTGGCATCATGAATGTAAACAAATCAATCTTTCTTCTTCTAATTACTACTAAACATGCAAAATTTTCAATTTCAATTGGGAGCATAATGGGTTAGCGGTCCGAATTGGAATAATTAACAGTTGAAATTAATCATTTTGAGGAGTCGCTCACGACGTCGGCCGGAAACCGGGCGAGACCGCGCGGCGCGAGCTCTGATCAAGGTCGTCCTTGCACGCAAGCTTCTTCGCCAGCCGGGCGACTTGTTGCGCCGGGCTATCACCAAACCCATCGCCGGAACCGGTGAGGATGTGATCTCCGGAGGTTCGGCAAGATGTAAACAGTGGCCGCGTCGGCACGTACCTGCGGCTCCCGGCGCGCGTATTCGTCGTCATCGGAAAGCGCGTCCATGTCGTCGTGGGCGGCTGCACGCGGGCGGTGGGCGCGCGCTCGGCGGCGGCGCGCAGTCCGCGGGCGCGCGCGTGCTCCGTGGCTGCTCTCGCTGCGGCACCGCGCCGCTCCGCCCGCGTCCGCCGCGGCACTGACGGCTCGGCCCGGCGCGCATCGATCGCGCCCGGCCCGCCCGCCTCGCCGCGCCGCCCGTCACCACTCCACGTGGCCGCCCGCCCTCGTGCTCGCATCGCAAACCGACAACTAACTTTTTATGAAAGCGATTACTACGTTCCGATATCGTAAACAAACGTAAAACTAACCTATGTACCACAAACCAGTAAAATTTTGCGGTTTGACTCGATGCAACCTATGTTTTCCGAGTAGAGCTTTCGCATAAGTCGTTTAAACCGCCCGCCGCAACTTTGTTTTACTGCGACTGCGCGACCGGAGGCGCAACAGATAGTCGCAATGAGCGCGAAATTCTAATCGTAAACGTCAGAGCTGGACGTGACGATCCTCACCGGCGACGCATTAGTTATTACAGCAGCTCCCGAAATAGAGTGTTGGTTTTAGATTATCCGCGTAAAGCCGATGTTATAGTGGCGCGACGTCAGAGGCCAGTGTCGACGCAATCAGGTGGTGTTACGATGAGACGTCACAGGCGCCGGGGCCGCGTGGTGGGGTGCAGGTCGCCCGGGGTCTTCGACGGTGATGCATGCACGGGTAGCATACCTGCTTGATGAGAGGGAGCAGGGTTCTCTCGATGGAGTGTGTTTTGATTCGCGCGAAGTCGACGTCGGGCAGGCCGGCGGCCGCCATGGCTGGCGCAGACGCGACTGCGCGTGTGCGCGCGCAGCCGGCGGCGGGCGGCCATTGGGCGGCGCGCGCCCGTCACGTGGCGCCCCCGCCCGCCCCGCGCGCCGCCCGCCCGCCGTAAACATCAGATTGCGTGTTTAGGTTATCGTGTACTCCTGTGGGCTTTTAAAACTACAGGTTGGCGTGTTTTACTTTGTTTTCATTGCTAGCGCCAATTGTATACTCATATTTTTTACTTTAGCTTTCTCCATTCCGAGAATCAAGATTGTTTCATGTGAAACTGGATTTTTACCGGATTGTTTTATTTCAAAAAGTTTATTTCACTCAAATATTAGCATCTACGAGAGTAGACATTTGCTATTATATTACTAGGTTTATAACGATCATAATGGTCGATGACTTTCTAGGTTAAGGTTTATTAAGTAACCTATAATCATCTAAAAGAAATCACAGGAATAGGATAAGGGTTGAAATAAAATGTTCTATGAATGCACAATTTATTTATTAGTTTAAACTCTCAAACAGATAACTAGTAAACTTATTATTAATCATTGGCACATTATCACAAAAGTTGTCAATGATCCAATTCCATTACATTTAATGGCATTATCAAATTCCATGAAACCTACTCTGCCTACTTCAGCCTGAGATCTATTTTCTTCAGATATTTTATCTACACATTGTACCTACCTATACAAATTTTAAAAGTTTAACAAAAACTATACAAAACCTATAATACTGATACATAATGTATGTCGAGGAGTTAGAACAGTGAACAGAAATAAAATATATTTAGTAGGTATGTGGCCACAAAATAAGTAACTTACAAAGTAAACTATTTACTAAAGCTTTGGTAATTGTATTACGAAGAATTACGTATGACAGAACATATTGCTAAATATTACATTATTGGTGGTCTATTTCAAATATCATTATGTTACATAAATTACAAAATAATATTATTCAACCTTTATACTTATCAATACGAGTAATATATTATTTTTCTAAAACTTGATTGACTATGTTAATATAGTATTTAGGGATAGAGTTAAACTACATAAACTAGACGATGTAATTATTCAAACGCAGTTGACTGGTCATAGTTCACGAGTCGTGACTGCTCATTGAATTGCAAATCCACGAGTGAATAAATAGGATGATAGACGTACGCATCCGCATACGTAATTAATTAGCAGATGAGCGGACGTGGATATGATAAATTAATATTCGTATGCCATTTATCTGAATGCGTATTCCAATAAATTATGCGTGGACGGAAACAATAGAACCACGGTTGCAAAAACAATGTATATTGTTGCTGAAATTCTAGAGCTTTTTGAACTTTTAAAGCTCCTCGTATTATTTATTGGATTTATTTAAAAGTAAACAGTTATTCACATTTAGGTGTCAAGAAATTGATTCAACAATAAATAATTGTTTTATAGGTACTTACTATAAAATACCAAACATTCTATGACCAACCATCTCTACCATTTTTATTGATTGGTCGGTTGATAAAACAATTCAAGTGGCTAATTATAATACACTCCCATACTGATTTGTGGGCGGCGTTTGTTATACAGAGGCTGTTTGGAGCTAGTGCTGTCTTGCGAGCTATCGGACATCCACGGGCTTTGTCCGGGGGAGTTCCGCACTTTCCTCTTGCGGAGGCTCTCAGTCGGGCCGAGAGTGGGCCTCAGAAGCTGCTTGAAGCGGAACGGCCCCTCCGTGTAGTCGTCGTCCGAACTGAAGATAGGGGTGGCGAGGATCTCGGGCGAGTTGCGCAGGATCTTACGGAAATCTGATTCGGGATCGTGCGCCTGGTTGTAGACCGGTCGCGGCGGCGCCTCAGACTTTTGGGCGTTCTTTACGAGCTCGTTTATCTTGTTGCTGTAAAGTACAAGATGTTAATATCGTATGTACCATTGAATTCATGGGTGATTTCTTCATTTAATTGTTAGACTTCTACACAAGTAAATAATTTAGCATCTAAAGTATCAGACGCAATTGTAAATATTATCTTAATGATCTTTAGCATTTTGTTAAAAGTCAGTTTCGTCATCTACATAACTTCCTAAGAACAGTACAGAGCTACGACATGCAAAAACTAATGAGACATTTTTACAGATGTGAACCACAACTACGTTAGCAGCCATCCTACTCCATACCCGTTGCTCCTACACCCGGCGAGGCATGCGTCAGAGAAAGAGGTTAGTATCACGGCCAGAATCGCGCGAACTCGTGCTGGGGGGAGTACCTGACTAGCCCGCCGCACTGGCGGCTGCACGGCAGGTTCTGCCAGTTCTGGTTGGGCTGCAGGTGCCGGTCCTCGCAGTGCTCATTGCTGTGGGCTTGGTATCTGGAAAGGTAATTTTGATGTTTAAATACTTTGACTAAAAACCGCATTTAAATCCGTCCATCTGTTTATGAGCTACACACGTAATGGTAACCACACACACAGTGGAACTTATAAAACCTCGTTTCGGAGGAAAAGGGAGTGTTATAAGTCTACACTTATTTCCACAAACTAGCACAAAACTAACGCCCGTATTCACAAACGATGCTTGCTTATGTGAAGCAGCAAATCGAATACACAGCGTTGAATAGAGCTCTGTGATTGGTTCATGTGACACCCTGTGCGTCCACGCGCACTATGAGACCACATTTACTATGAGGTCTCATAGTGGTTTGTGAATACGGACGTAAGCGAAGTATTATTATAACTTACAATGTCATTAACAGATTATACCATTAAATAGTTAAACCTCAGGTACAGTGATATTAGTGTCCCTTTCGGGATTTAAAACCGCAACGCTGACCGCAGGATTAGAAGGACAGAATTATAGCGGAATATAATGTTTTAGAGTAATATCCTGTGATGAGGGAGTTCTCTCACTTAAATCCGTTATGTTAAGTACTTTAAGCTTTTAGCATATATTATTTTAATATCCATGGTGATAAAACTATTGGCCACATTGGCTTAGTGCGTAATATAGGTACATATGTATGTATACAGTTCTTCCAAACATTTTGATATCTAATTCCCGAGCTTAGTACAATGCAAACGTGACATACTTCTTTATTGAAGACTCTAGCATCAAAAAGTCGTACTACAATCCAGATAGCACTACTTCATTAATTAGGGTAGGTAACAAGCTACAAAACAATTTTCGACTTATAACAAAACAGACCTTGTGGGTTTGATCTCAAAGTCTTTCTTACTCAGCAATGGCTGATCCCAAGGTCTCGCTGGGCTCTCCAGAAATTCTGGCGAGGGACTGGTGGCAGATCCGTAACGAAAGCATAACAAAGTGAAGAAAAAAAAAACGATTGCATTAATATAAAATCTATTCATAACAAGAGATACGAAACAACCGAAAAAAAATTGTGGGCCGTTTGCCCTAATGAACCTACATAACTTCCTAAAATTTACTTAACGAATAATTCGCTTGTAAATGTTAGGAATTTTCTGATAAGTGGGTAAATTAACCCGTGGAATATCATGTTAGCCTTTGTGATTGGTTGGTGAATTCTTGATTAAGCAATTACGGCAGCCGGCATGAGATTTGATAGCTGATTAACTATTCAATTTGCCTTTTAGTAACTGAAGGCAGGGATGGGCATGGTTGGACAGCTATACATTTTTGAAGTGGTGTGACTTTTTGTTTGCTCGTATTCGTATACGAGTATCATATTGTCTTGTAACTTTATAGTCTCAAGGAACTGTCTTATGTAATGCTTAACACAACCACTTTTTGATACAGGGGGATTCATTTTAGGTTGAGAATCTAAAACCTAGCGATAAAACTGCCTGAATTGTCTGAATTATGCCGTTTCGATCTGTTAGGGGGCGTCCATTAATTACGTGAGACAATTTTTGCAATTTTTCAACCCCCCATCCCCCTTGGTGAGATTTGGTGAGATTTTTCCGGACCCCCTCCCCCTCCCCACAATCTCACGTGAGATTTCTTAAAATACATATTTGCTATGTAAATGGATTATTATCTATGCTTCGATTAAGATTTAATATTAAAAATACAGTTTTCTAATATCTTTATTGTTTAACTTTAAACGGTTTAGAATAAAAAAATGAATAATTTATCATTATCATCTTAAGATAGGTATATATTTATTTTTTTAATTTAAAAAGCCCAGTTTTCTAGAAATTTGACCCTTTTTCTTGCTGAAAAAAATTACGTGATATTTGTCGCGACCCCCCCTCTCCCCTACGTGAGATTTAGTGAGGTTTTTCTTGACCCCCGCACCCCCCCTAAACGTCGCCCGTAATTAATGGACGCCCCCTTATTTCGAATGTGTCTATTTTGTGGTATTACAATAAAGTATTTCTATCTATATCTATCTAAAGATTCACTCAATGTATAGTCTGGATAATAGAAATCCGATACAGAAAATAATAATATGAATTTACCTAATTGGGTTGACCTATTGCTTGTCAATAGAACGTAAGCCACAAATGGACCCTTAATCGTATCAGGCAATCGTTGCCACAATACCTGACAATCATCAGGTCATTACCTGGATAGTCTGCTTGCGTCCTGCTCCAGCTGCGAAGGCTGGCCGCGCACGATGGCGGGCACGAGCGTGAACCCGGGCGGCGGCCGGTACTCGTCCGGCGGCCGCTGCACGTCGTGCAGACGGATACCCGGCTTGTTCCGCCTCAGGTTCTTGTGGACCTCTTGGTTCTTGTCGTGGACCTGGAACAATTTTAAAGCATTCATTAGCGTCATTTACGTTTAGTCGTTGGTGTATTCGCATTTGTAATAAATTACCTACAAGTTTTGCTGGGTTTAGGGATGGCTAATTGGTGTTTGAAATTGGTAACTTTTAACGAAATTACGAGCATACGTTATAAGGTACTTATACATAGTGTACCAGGTTGAAGAAGCTACTGGTACAAGCCCTTTCCATATTCTCTATGAAACAAGAGCTCCCCGACCACCTGTCACGGTGCTCGATACAACGAGAATTCGTTGTCATATTTACCCGAAGGAGAGTTATGTTTTTGGATGAAGGAATTGGGCTGGAGACTGTATCGTGTATATTGTATCAGTCTAAGGTTGAGTTATACCACCTAATTTTAACCATAACTATTAACTAACCGGTATTTTTATATGAGTTTGACAGATATTTGACGTTTGTTAAGTTAATGTAAGATGGTGCAACCCAGCTTAAGAAAGTAACGTACCCGGTCAGCGAAGGTCTGCAGCTGTGCGGCGCGCTCCTGCACCGAGTACTGCTGCATGAGCTGCTGCGGCGTGGGCGGCGGCGCGTGCTGCGGCGGCGGCGGAGGCGCCCGCCCTTTTGCCCACTTGCGCCGGGCCGTGTAGCCGCGGAAATCTGGTGGTTAAAGTAATCATTAATACCAATGTATTGTTTAAAATTTAGGTACGTTCTCTGAAATGGGAAAAATACTATTTTCTAACTTTATTTTGGCTACAAAGTCACAAAATACAACAGATAGTGAATAACGAGGCATCGTCACAAAAAGCTCCCACAGTTTTTTACTTTTTAATTAAATTTACCGATATGCAGTATTAAAATTAACCTACCCTGAACTCACTGGAGGAGAATGCCGACTGGCATTAAGTCTACCTTATTTGCAGTGTAATTTTTAAATAAATACTGGCAATTTTTCGTGTTCAGTTTCGAGAAACTCAATTTTAAGTGGATTCGTTACAAATCTTGTGAATTAGACGCACCAACTTTATCATGAGGCAAACCTAAAAAACTCTGCAACTTTATTTACCTTTCGCTAAAGCTTCGACATCGGCAAAAAAGTTTCTTACACCGACTTGTATCACTTAACTTAAACTAAGTACAAGTACTTATATTTTGTTACAAGGGATTGCACTTACGGCTCTGTATGACGACGGCAGCGCGCGCGGTGTCGATGTTCTCCTTGTTGCCGGACATGATCTCGTTGCTGTCGCTGTCGTCTGACGTCATGCGCCGCAGCGCCTTCGCTTTCATCATGGCCTTGTTTTTGTTTGGTACACCTGTGTGACAGTTTTTTGCATTTACATATTGTTATGCATGGATTTTTATATAAGACAGTGTTCGGAGATTCAAAATGCAGATAACTGGTATCTATTGACTTTTTAGTTGTATGTCACTTCTGCACAAAATACCCGTAAGCTACCTCTACAGTGTCGGTGAAAATATCTGATTCCCCTGTTCCCATTAGAACTCTTGTTGCTGAAGATTCCTGGTGAACTCATATCGCTGTAACATAAGACGTACCAGGCTTTTGATGTCTCCTCTGGCTCTCCTGCTCCCGCTGGAACTCCCTGGCCAGCTGCCGCTGCCGCTCCTGCAGGCGCTTCCTGGTGAGCCAGCCGCGCACGTGCCGCTGCAGCGTCAGCACCGAGATGGCCATCTGCGCCTTCAGCCGCTGGAAGTAGCGGCGCGCGAGCCAGCCGCGGGCGCTTGCTTGCACTAGCACCACTTTTCTTATCTAAAAATGTATTATTAGACCAGTTAGGTAGGATTTATGGACCTGCTCGGATGTTTATTATAAAGAGTAGAATTCAAAATGTTTAGTTTTACCTGTTCCTCATAAATTCTAGCCAGTACTTCAACGTGGTAATACTTGAGGAAGACCTTCGATTTACCAAGAGCCCATCCATCCATTTTAAGTCTCATGAGTAGGATACGACACGTATCACGATTTGGTTTCACTTCTTCGTCATAGCTATACGCTAAGAATCCATACCTGCAAGGAAATGTTTTAAAAGTCAAAGATAATATAAAGAAGCTTCGTAGAATATGAGGTAGATACTAAATTAGTTGCTAAAAACACCCACCTTTTCAAAAACTCTTCAAATGGAAGACGATGGGAGAATCCATTTTGCCTTATTCTAATTGTTTCCAGCACCCCAGTATACCTAAGTTGCTTTAATATCTTTGCGGAGTCGAAATGTTTCGGCGATCGGGAGTCGTTTGGTTTCAAGCAGCGGACAAATTGAGGGGTTCCACTGACCATCTTTTGGAGCAGTTCCATCAACGAATATCGGAAGTAAGTGGCCACGGTTTGCTGGGCACGGGATTGCGAAGCAAGACCTCGACTGTTAAATCGATCCTGGAAACAGTATTTTACAAAAACTAATTTTAATAGACAATTAATATAGCTAAGGTATGTAATTATAACAAAAAATGAAATACTTAATTACGCACTAGGTATGTAATTATAAATTAAATTTCACTTTCTATTGATTTAATCTTTAGTAAGTGCCTAAATTATATTGTGAATTGAGTAGGTAGTTATTAGTAGGATGAAATAAGTAGGTATGAGTGGAAATAATGTATATTATGCATTTACCCGAGAATCTCCGTAGACAGGACTTTCTAAAGTTCTAGAATCAATATCTCCTTGAAGAGGTGAATATAAATTCCCAGTCTTAGTAATAGGGCACTGAAACAGGAATCTGATTATGTCATACTGGCTCTGCCTCATCAACTGGACCACTTCTGGTGGTAAGAAGTTCCTGTTCTTCTCCAAGAAACCGTCAGCCTGGTAAACCACGCGGCCCGCAAAGTGATGCACAGCAAAACATATTGCATCAGACTTCGGCCGGACGTAATATTTACTCTTTACATTGTTGTGAAACTTTTCTGCAAAAAAATATTGCATGCATTTTATTGTAATGTTTCAATTCGTAGAATGCAATTCGGTATATTATTCAAGTAAATGTTGCAATAACGTTAACAAAATTATCAAGATTAAAATGTGCAAATTAAAACTGTACCACGCAGAGACACCTTGTTTAAGTATATGATTTACATTTATAACGAGTCTAGGTGTGCTAGTGGTTAACGAACTGAAAAATTCAAGAATTCCTATTCCATGTTCTTGTAGTTAGGTTCTTATACTAGGTTAACGTTTGCTTTATAGTTTTAAGTAATTAACATAAATATAATTTCCATTTTGTTTTATCTTACCGATGAGAGTTCTGTCTGATGCCCGCGGGAATCTGCTTTCTTCGTCCAGCAGAGCTAGCAGTCCCATAGGTCTAGACAGGAGCATGTCCAGCACAGGCCTGTTGTCTGAGAACTCCACCAGGTCCACGGGAACCCCTTCGGCCATGTACTCTTGCTGCTCCCAAGTGAAGATGTGCTGGTTGAAGTAGTACTGTATTTGCTCGTTTGCAACGTTAATACAGAGCTGCTCGAATGAATTTTTAGTGAAATTTTCGAATCCAAAGATGTCAAGTATCCCTATGGATAGTTGTTCATTGCTGAAAAAACCACAAGTTCAAGTATGAAATCACATGAAGATTTTTCTAACAATTTTCTCGTAATGTCTCTATTTTCTAGGTTGCTCAGTTTTTTACCTGTGTGGTCTGTTCTGGCAGAGTAAAGCGTTGATTCTCTCTACGATCCTGTCAAAGGCTCTCGCGTAGAGTCCCCTAGCGGTCGCGTCCCTTGCCACGGCAGCTTCGGTGGGCGAACTGTGCCTGGCTATGGTCTCTCCCCTGGCCACCACGCTGCTGCTCGTGAGGCATTCCCGGAGGTCTGCAGTCTCCACGCCGAGGAGACATGATGCTAACAACGAATAAAAATTGGTCAAAATCTACGTGTTAATAGAAATTAATTATAACATTTATTTTTACAATAATATTATACTGGCTTGTTATAAATTAAAGATCTTTCACTCGTAACATAATATCTTTTATTGATTAAAAATATAACTGTATTTTACCTCTGTGAAGTGGCGCTGTGTCGATAATAGTAGCTCTGTTGTCTGCGTTGTCTTCGCCAGCCATTTCCCCGAATTCGATATCGCCGAGATGCAAAATAGCTGCCAGCATTTTGTATATTATTTGTACCTCTTCTTCTTGGAATCCAACGACCTGATATAAAAATCGCCGAACCTGTTTATTTTTGTCTGCTAAATAATGATTTTTACAGGTTAATTTCACCAGTACAGTTAGTCGATGTAGTATTCGATTTCGATTTCATATTGTTTTCGCTTCATTACTTCACGAGGCGAACGTAATCAAAAAGTAAACACCGGTAGATGTTGGCGGTTGTACCAATCATAAATATCTATTACGAAATGATGCATTGTATGAAGCTACAGATCTTACAAAAAGTTAGTTTCATGGATGAATTAAAATAAGATTCTAAGGGGATATTCTACGTTTTTTCCTACCTTGAAAGCCTGATTGAGCTGCCTCCACCGATGCACGTTGTGCTCGCGGTGGACCACAGACAACGGCTGCAGGTACCGGTGCCGGGACTTGAGCTGCTCATCCAGGTAGAACTTCCTCCAGCGACCCTCGCTCTCCAGCCCGTCGTATAGGTAGTAGAACACGTGGAAGTTGCTTTCACCCCTGTAAGTTTAATTCGTCCCTATAGGTAGGGTAGACCGGGTACAATAGTACCACGGGTCAATAGTACCATCGGCGATATTTCTTCATACAAGCGACGTTAGGTTGTGTGCATAGCGTCAGAATATGCGCTTTTTGTGTTTCCATCCGCTCACCAGTCGGCGGCGCTTGCGCTGAGTAACGAAGATGTACAGGAAGGATTTTTGTTTTTTGCCCAGCCGCAGTAAGTTTTTACGTCAAATATATGAGCCCATAAGTTGCCTAATATGATATTTGTTACAAGGTATTGTTGTCAATAGTTTATCCAGGCTCTAAACTTTGTATCGACAGCGAATAATTGGCATTCACTGTGAAAATGACTGAATTTTAGGTGAAGTTCTCTTGACTACCTACTTGGAACAATTGTACCAGTCTCCATGGGGTCAATTGTAGCGGTACAATCAACCCCGTGGTACAATTAACCCCCGGAACCTTATTTTATATCTTACTACATAATATTTTAAATTGGTTATAATAAAATAAGTTATTATAAAACATTCACGTGCTTATTATTTTTACAATTTTAGGCATACCTACCAGGCATTAAACCCTTCTGAATATGTACATTTTAGCTTAATTCAGTAAGTAACTAAGTATTTGAACGTTTTGTTTTAGATGCCTCGGCGTAGAGTCAAAAGTACGGATCGCGGATCAACGGATCTATTCCTTCATGAACAGGCTTATGAAAAAATCTTGAAAGGTCGAAGCAGAAGTAGATATAAATAATCAGGGTCAATTGTACCAGGGGTCAATTGTACCCTCATACAAAAATAGATTTTTCAGTTTTGATATTTCTATCATTGTTATTATGCTTATTGTTGTTTCAGAAGCAATATCCGAGCCAAATAGATGGCATATTATGTAGAAACAGTTAGTTTTTTCGTTTTTATGGAAGAAAAGTTATTGTTTTGTTTTTAAACTTAAGTGTTGATTTTTCATACTTGTTCCTAAATATTTTCGATCTCAATTAATAAATACTGATGATTGTAGGAGATTAAGAGTACAGAATACCAATAAAGGTGATGATTAGATAAACATAACTACTTTTATTGCCTCATATATTATTGGTACAATTGACCCGTTGTAGGGGTCAATTGTAACATGAGACATCGTTCAGTTCAAATTGGTTTTTCATTAAGTATTCGAAAGAATAGTTCAACTCTGCATGCTTAAATTTGTAGCTTAAGAGTCTAGTTTTTACAGCATCCTAACAGAATAAGTTATATTTCATTAGATTTCTCAATATTGAACAATTTCCAAAAAATGGTACTATTGTCCCCGGTCTACCCTACCTACGTTAAATAATGATACTTATGACTGGTGTAAAGTTTCACTTCGTTCTAAGGTACTAACCTAAACTTTTTAAAAGCGGGATGTTTATTTCTACAAATCTTGGATTTATTGCAGTAAACTTGTTTTAGAATCGGAAAAGTACTCGAAGCTTTCGTTGTAAAGATTGTATTTATTTAAAGTAGAAATCAGCTTTTTTCCGAGAACGAATAAGTAAATAATTTATATTAATTATTAAAACAGATTTATAAATACAGTTACATGATTGTATTTAATATAACAAACTGCTTTCTTACAAGAAAGTCCTTAATTACTGAATCGACGTTTCAGTTCCCACATTTAATGCATACTTTACCATTAGAATTTCGATGTTTTGGTTGCATTAACAGTATCTGGACACCCTTTTATTTACGTCACATCCATCTGCCGGAATCTGGGTTTATTATTTTCTTAATTCTATAGATAGCAAGGCAAAGGCGAGTGCGAACCACAAAGTACTCAGTTCGATTGTGGCTCAACAGATGGTGTAATTTGGGAGAGAGCGTTAAAGCTCTACATCAGCTTTATTAAATCCTTTTAGTGCTCTACCAAACATTAATTTCGCCTACCAGAAGTAACGAATACATTATCTAACTACATTTTATATTACTAGTTAATTATAAGTACTGAATACTGGCAGGATATACTAAGCTAGCAGATCATAAAATATAGGTATTATGTAACAGCTCGTATTGAGGAGTTAAACTCACAAAGCCTGATGCACCACTCTCGACTGTTCCAGAAGGTACACGGATATCCTCGCCCCGGAGATCCTGCCGACCCTCATCATGGACATGTCCAGGTACTTCCCGAAGCGGGAACTGTTCGCGTTGATCCCTGTTCGGGCGTTGCCGAAAGCCTCCATGATCGGATTCACTTGGAGAATCTTTTCTTCTACATTGCCACTTTGTGTCTGTAAACAAGATTTTGTTTTATTTGGGTATCTGCAAGAATAAATGTTTAACCCGAAGGTTAACTGGCAGAGAATTCCTTATGGCTTTAAGTTCGTCTTATGTTCCAATAATACCTGTATGGCGTTAAAGAATAAATAAATATCAAAGTAGTAAATAACGAATACTGAACAGTGTTTTTCGTACCCAGATAGCTCTTGCATTACGTCCAGCCGGATGGAAAAATTCCAAATCGTAATTTAACCTGACCAGGAATTGAAATATGACACACAATGCTTAATCAAATGTGACAACAATAAGGTGAAATAGAAGTTAAAAGAATATCATATCACAAAATAATATTAGACAAGTACCTACTAGTCCTGAAACTGGTATTTATTTCGACCACGGTCATTATTACGAACGACCATTAGTAGTTCAATGTCAATGTCCATTTTCGCGACGATCCCGAGATAACTTTGTTGGCAAAAACACGTCGTTAGTGAATATGACATCATCATTATTGCGATGCACGAGTACCTACTATGCTACAGGATAATGGATGTTACGTTTATTTGTTACACAAACGTCTCTACAATTAAAAACACAATGCATCTGAGCAATAATTCAGCTAATTACATTTCTTTTGTTGAGCTAAAGAAAGAATCAATGAAAATAAATTGTATGTCAGTTGTTTTAACAATAAAATTAATCCATCAATAAGCGCTGCTACAATGATCTTAACGAATAAAAGTAACAATTTGCTTAGTTACCTATAAAAGATTCATCCATTTATTTTGATGTGAATGCAATTTATACAATGAAATAATTGGGTGGAGTATCCTTAAAACATATTTTGCTTTGTAAATACTGCTCACGTTTCGCCGCGGTTCTGCTTGAGCGCACTATTTTACTTGTATTTAAGTTGGTACTTATAAAATCTTCAGGGAGCTCTAATTAATTGAACGATGTTAATAATTTTAACATACTAATGTTGATTTGATTTATTTACAGGTAAAGTGTGATCTATGTGTACCTTCGATAAGAATACAAGTTGCTTCAGCAAAAGGTTGGCCGACTCGGTTTTGCCAGCACCGCTCTCGCCCGAGATGACTATGGCCTGATGCTGCTTCTGATGCATGAGCGCCTGGTGAGCGGCGTCGGCCACCGCGTAAATATGGGGTGGGTTGTCCGACCGGCACCGACCCTGGTATATTTGTTGACTCTGTAAAAAAAATACGAAGTAAGTCACAATAATCTGAAGGTCATTTTTCTGAAGAAATGACATATTGTTTACTACCCGTAGGTACTAAATAGGATTATTTTTGTATGTTCAGTGATGTATGATTGTAAAATTATTAATATTGTCGGAAAAGTAAAACTGTAATTTCAAAATTAATAAAATCCCAACTAATATTATAAATGCGAAAGTAACTCTGTCTGTCTGTCTGTCTGTCTGTCTGTCTGTCTGTCTGTCTGTCTGTCTGTTACGCTTTCCCGCTTAAACCTCGCAACCGATTTTGATGAAATTTGGCATAGAGATAGTTTGAGTCCCGGGAAAGAACATAGGATAGTTTTTATCCCGGTTTTTGAAACAGGGACGCGCGCGATAAAGTTTTTCTGTGACAGACAAAATTCCACGCGGGCGAAGCCGCGGGCGGAAAGCTAGTAACCAATAAATCTTTAATAAAGGTTATTTCTGTAAGGAAAGTGGCACAATTCTTGAAAATTCCTGTATCACCGAACCGTAGCATGTTGCTGTCTTTGAGTAGCTAACTCCTGACAAATTACTTTCTATTATTGTAAAGTGCGACTCTCACTCTGATTTATGATGTGTGTTAAGTAGTAATTGTTTTTCAAAAACTACGTTCGAGACTGAAATATTTAACATTTTATGAAAGTACCTACCTTTAACTTTATACTTAAGACGATTTTGGTTCGCAAAATACTTTTGACTGACACTAATACATAATTATTGCTTAGAGAGTATTGTTAACGTAGTAAGCATGCATAATATTATGTAGGTGCTAAACTACTAAAGGTCAACTCAAAACGACTACAGGTTTATTCCAAAGTCAATAGTTAGTAAAGGTCGGCAACTTTCTCTCAACGCCGATCTAAAAGACTTACCGAAGTATTATTTACCTTCGTCGTGTAGATTCCGATATCAGTGAAAGGGTTGACCGCGACCAAAATGTCTCCAATATACGTGTATATTTGATTCTGATTGTATCTCTTTTGGAGTTGCTCCACAATAGCGTCTTCTGTTAAAACTTCTAGAGTAGCTAAGTCATCGGTATACATTTTCTCTGGTTTCGCTTTTCGGTGAGATTTGAGTTTCCCTCTTTTAGTAGTGGCATCTGGTGCTCGACAGCTGCGGCCCTCGGCTCTTTGCCGTTTTATTTCAGCTTGGAGCTCTTTGCGGATCTGAAATCATTTCGAGAGATAAATAAGTGCCTGTCTCTTCTATCTTTCATAGGTACTCGAGTTATCTTTTTGAGAATTCATACTAAGTAAGTGAATCATTTAGATAGTTACATCGTGATAGAGTGCTATTATCAAAAATAAGTTTCGTCAAGCGATTAAAGGCCATTATTGTTATCTTTATGACCGTTACTTGCACTGTGATAAGCATTATCGCATACCTTGAATGAACTATTCAACGAGATGAAATATAATTTCTGAAAAATTATATAATTTTTGAAAAAAATTACCTTATCTTCGAAAGCACTAACTGCTAATAGCAATGGATGTTCAAGGAGTTCTCTTGCAAAGGGTCTTTGATTCATGTCCTTGATGAGACAGTCAGCAATGAAATCTACGAGCTGTGGCGAGAACAAATCTGGATGGGATAAAGATGGTGGAGGATTTCTCGGAATTTGAAAGAGGGCTCTCATTGGATGTAATCCCGATAGTGGAGGTTCTCCTTCTGCCAACTCAATGGCTGTAATACCAACTGACCACACATCGCATCTGCAGTCATACGACTGATCCAATTGCTGTTCGCATGCGATGACCTAAAATTAAAAGAGTAGGTAAATATAATTTCACTTTGTATCCTGTCAATGTTGTGATTTCCTTATTAAGTAGATAAAACATACTTCTGGAGCCATCCAATAGGGGGTGCCTACTGACGTATTTCTTCTCGCAGCTGTGGCTGCCAGATGCGAGGACACTCCGAAGTCGACCAGTTTCACTTCGCCATCTTCGGTGAGAAGTATGTTGTGACCTTTGACGTCACGGTGCATGCACCGGTGAGCATGGAGATGCGTGAGGGCACGTACGGTCCCACGTAGGACGTAGGCCAGCTGAGGCTCCGTAAGACTGCTGCCACGAGCCCTCAATCCAGCACATAGGTCAGTCACTGAACCACCAGTACACAGCTGAAAGATTTGCAGCGTTAAGAAACCATTAAAATAAGTTTAGCATTAATATTACGGAGATTGTATGAACTTACTTCCATAACGAACCATATTTGGTCGTCATCAGCTGATAGGCCACGTTTGAGGAACAGACCAAAGAACTCAGGAATATTGGGATGACTGGACAGATCACGGAAAACTAAAAATTCCTCTTCAATCTCCTCAATATTTTCCGTTATGTTCTCCAATATCTGAAATAGGAAATGAGTATTTTGAAATATCATTCAATATTAGATAACCTAGTGGTATTATGTTACATACATTGCCACCTAATGTAAAGCGAGAGGCTAACCGAACAAACCGTGTATTGTTTTTGCGGCCTTGGCACGAATACAGCGTTTTGAGATAACATCTACGCAATCAATTAAAAGTCGTACTAACAATACACGCCATAAAAATACTTTGACCTATTATTTACCTGCAGATCTAATTTAAATTCAACAACACTTTTTTGGTGATATTAATTAGTTTTATTTATTATCGTGCATTAATTATATCGCAAATTTTCTTGCCGGCAACTAAAGTTTTATCTACATTCATCCATATTTATGTTAATATCTATCATCGTTTGTGATAACTGCTACATGGAGCACTTTATATAAAAAAGATACAAGTAAGAATTTTCTGAAAATAGCTTTGAAATTGCATAATATCTGCATAACATAATTTTATATGAATTATATGTGCTACAATATAAAAACTGTAATTGAAGCGTTGATAATCAACTGGATCTTCTTGCGTGAATATGCGTTGTTACAGTTGATTGCGGTACGGTGCATAAAACAGTTTGATTAATTGCCTTTATTCACGGAGATCTTCCCCTTTAAGGATAACACATGAATCATGCATTATATGTAGAGATATAATTAGATGCAGCGCAAATAGCTAACATTGCTTTTGTTTTTCTAATCTCTTTAATAAATCGCCTTAACGTCAGCACAGAACTAAATCACTTTAATCTTCCAACTGTTGAATAATAATGCCCACCTCATAATTTTATTGTTCCTATAATTAATTCAGTATGCTTATTAAATTGCACCTTTTTATGTGCTTAGACAGAGTCACGACTTCTACTCTTCTCATCTTTATGAAATAGACATCGCCAAATAGTCACAGCCGGACCAATCCAAAATGTCGTGTAGTCTATTTGACTGTCGCTCATTTCCAATATCTCGCTTTAGGCTGGGTTGCACCATCTTACTTTAACTTTGACAAACGTCAAAAATCTCTCAAACTCCATACAAAAGACACCGGTTATCGTTATAGTTACAGTCAAAGTTAGGTAGTGCAACTCAGCCTTAGGAGAATGACGTAAGCAAGATTGACTGCAACAATAACAACGACACATCTCCCGATCATTTCATCTTGTACGACCTCCTAGGTGCCCTCGCCGATAACCTTTTATAGGTTTTTCTACAATCGACAAAGGAGTAAATGAGCTTCTGACACAACAAACGAAACTAATCGTAGAAAAACTAGACGATGACGCGTCTCCCACTATCTTTTTTCCCGTGCGTCGTTTGTATTCTCACCAATAACCTTCTGTAGATTGAAGTGGTTGCTAGGATGACAGAAACTATCCAGTTCCACCAGCTAGTTCACAACAAACCATCTCGTTAACAATTAGGTGAGGGTCGTCGGCCCTGTCCAACTCCACATATTCAGCAATAGATAGTAATGAAAACAAATAGCAACAAGACGCACCTTGACTGCGACCCGTCTGCCAGTCTTCTTGTCGCGCGCGCAGTACACCTCTCCATAGGTGCCCTCGCCGATGAGCTCCTGCAGGTTGAACCGGTCGCGGGGGTCGGCGGCCCTGTCCAGCTCCACGTGCTGCGACAGCCCGCGGTAAGCCATGTCGCTGCGCATGGCTCACGCTTCGCATTGATCTCGCATCTACAACAATAACAAAATGTATGTCATTTACAAGCTCTACATAGAGGTATAGGAAACTTTGTTTTACTTCTCATAACCTTTCTCTATGTAGCTACTTATAGCACTTATAGGCTCAAACATTTATGAAAATAAAGGTGCCTTCGTTTAGTTACTTACATAATAACATAATTTTTATACGTTGTGGTGTATCGTACACCAAAAATCGATATATTCAAACAAAACGTGGTTGTGATTTCCAGTTCAAGTAACAACACAGATGTGAAGGATTACAAAAAATTGCGGAACGTTCAAAACTCTGTGTTACGAAAAAAACTAAAAATATAACGGAACCGTAATGAATTAAATAATTATTACTAGAATACACTTTCAGAACAGTAAAATTTTACAATAACAAAACACAATCGACTGTTAGGAAGTTGAACTAACGAAACAGTAATTTTCTGAGTGGCCAGTACGCACGGAAGAGGACGCATACTCACTCGCCCATATTTTATAATTTTATTGAATTGACGCAAGTGAATATTATCTATGGAGTGTGCATATTTGTATGCGCCGTAACATCTTCCTGGTCAACGATGTCGGAAAAGGAAAGGTACTTACTGTATTTATTAATAATAATGTTCCATCGCGCGCGCATTGCGATTGGAAAATCGACGATGTGCTTAACGGATGGATGAAGTGTGAAATATTTTCGTAATGATAAGTAGCATCGTCGCTAATGCTTGAAAATGTATCATTACTCTGTACGTACTTGTAATCATAACAAGGGTATTTATTTATATAACTTAAATTAAATAAAGTAAGGATGTCCCTTCCTTGAGATTAATTTGAAACAATAGAAAAGCAGCGTGAGAATAAGCATATTCTTATCGTACATTGTTATTATACAAAGTAAATAATATAAATTACTTAGATAAAAGCAACTATGAAAATACTTAAATGTGGATTTTTAATTCGTTTATGTTCTGGGAAAGAATGAATCAATTATTTATACTATAATAAAGTTAATATCTGGAATAAAGTATAGTATGTTACGTGCAAGATAACTTTTCTAGTCTGTAAATTATCCAGCGAAGCCATAAATGAAACTATTTTTCTCAACAACAATTAATGTTAATGACTTATTAAACGTTTTAATTCACGCATCTCGCTACGTCAGAGATAACATCTTTATTTAACCATTCGAATAAATTATGTGACGAGTAAAATGGCAGGTACAATATTAAAGTAAGTAACTTTCGAATAAGTTATATTAGTGTTTCAGAAAATTTAATTGAGAGCAAATACCTACTCGTAAGTTGCCATAAGTGTCAGTTGAGATATGTACTGGTAAGTGTGGGTTACCATAGTGTAACATTCAGTTAGAACTCGTGATGCAATATCCACCCACAGCTTACATTGCCCTCTTCACAAAGACGATGTCAAATTGGTGTCAGAGCAGCAGTAATAGAGCCATTTGCCAATATTTGAACTACGGCTTTGCGCCGCCGGAGCAGTCGGAATGACTCGCTAGAAAATGTCAATAGGAAATAATCACGATTCATAGCATTTGCGTTATGGAGTAGGTCAAATTATGGCATTTTTATTGTGGCATTATGATAAATGATTGATGGTTACACAAAATTATGTATTTTTCAATATGTTATTTGCAGAGTTGTTTTTCTCAGATTTTATACTACTTTCTTACTACCTACGGGTACCTAAGTTTGAGAAATCTGAATCGTGTAAGAAATACTATAACCACAGATAATATCTATAACATTGCAACTTTTCTATTTCTATTGTACAGAAAATCGACGAGATAATCCTATAATTTAGCAACCCGTGGTAACAAAATATATCGCTATTCATCACACGCATCTTAACAGCTAGGGTTATTATAACAAGCTTTGAACATCTCTGGAGCGTTGTAAGTTTTTGCCTAATTAATCAACAATGCTGCAATCGGCTCTAAAAACGTCGAGGTCGAAGCCACTGAGGCATTGAACTTAATCCATCATTACCGACGTCATGCGCAATTAGCGCACACAATACAACGTCATGTTTCAATATTTTCCAGAAAAAACACGTCTCAGTCTCCGTGATCGACGGACGGAAAGACGACACGACACTTTCACTGTTTACTTTGTCACGCCACCAGCACAGATCACCTCTAATAACTGTCTCAACGGCTCACAAACATTGAAACATTAACATCGCTATAATTAAAGAATGACAAAATTATACACCGTTTACATATTCAGAGTAAATTTAGTTAAACACCATTTACATGTTCTCCTCGGAATCCACTTCACGGTTGATAGAGTAAGCCGCTACTTTGGTTCGTAATTTATAACCACTTAATTTACAGGTGTATTGGACGAGATTACCATTTAAATTAATACCCAATCCATTACTACATAAAAAGTATCGATTCTCAAATTGCAATGAATCATCAGATTAATTTTTGCATCGTGCAAATATTAGATATTGACGATTCTAACAGTAAACGGGGACCGGATTTGGTAGAATTAATCTTGTTTATCGGAGCGTCCATGAGTCATTCAATATTTCCTCGTCATCGAATTCGCGGACATGTGAAATGTTAGAAGCCAAGTATTATGTGTGACTAAATAAATAGGAAATTAGCAACATTGTAACCCAGCCAGTCTCATTACGTGTGCACTGCTGCACGTACATTAAGCTATTGTCTTTCTCCGTTCCTGCGAGTTAACAATAACAATTTACTCTCAATCTTGGTCAAATCTAGTCCATGACTTTTAATTATAGTAGCGATGAAAGATAAATAAAGGAATTTCAAGTAGCTTTAAAAGATCTTCGTAGCTCAAAGTGTTTCAAGCGGGGTTTCTTTCACATGGTTGTCATGCAAATGTTTTCCCAGGATTGTAAGTAGGTGCATTGTGTTCTTTAATGTTTCCGGTTGTATTTTTATTTTATGCACACATAATTAAATTTGATATAGCATGTGTTGAATCTCTTTTCAAGGTCATGCTGTGACTGGTAATTAGAATAAGACAATGTAGATGAGGAACACGACTGCAAAGTGTTAATTTAATGACGCATAAAGCAAGTAATAGGCGCTATTCTCTCGCGGTGAGCCAACCTTCAGCGCTGAGCACCAATAGGCAATTTAAAGAATCACCGGTAATAACTTAGATAGCGAGACCATTGGTGAACCATCATTTCTTTTATGGTGTCAGTAATCAATTTTACACTTATAATACGAGAGAAATGGCGAAAGCGTTAAGAAGCCGCCAATATTTGTTGTGATTCGAGACGTTCGGATTCCGGCCGATATTTTTTGTGAGTTTGAAGAGTAAAAGTTCACCTTGCGTGCGCTTTCGATTTTTATTCGCGTAGCTATTATTAGATATGGCTGGGTTTTAGGCAAATATGCTTATGGTGTGTAAGACAATGGACTTACAAGCTTGATTCAATATGTTGGTAAACGGAAACCTTACGTGGCGATGCAATCCTTTCATAGCATTAGTGGAGGCGCTAATGCAGCCCAGGGTCGCGGGGGCAGACGGCCGCTCGCTGTATTCTCTACTTAGGAATTCAAGCCCGCAAAGTGCTGACTTGAGCGAAATATTGCATGCGCGAGTGGAGAACAACACAAAAGGCAAGGTGAAAATAGACAACGGTGTATAATTATAACTTTTACATATGTAAGCCATTTATATCACATGCAAGTCATACGTTTTGCATTTCTGAGAACGATTAGCTGTTATTCTGTTTATAAATTACTTTACTTACCTATGGGTAGTATTTAAATGATCGCGGCGATTAAACTCGTAAATTCAAATTAAGGATGTCAAAATTATTGACTGATTAATTAGTTATTTTTGGTGATTAATTTAATTATGTGAAATTGAATCTTGCTGTAGGATAAACAATTTAATGCTTTCGGATTTTTTCAATTGCTTAGTGCAGTGGTTCTTAACCGGTGGTCCGCGGACCACTGGTGGTCCCTGGAGACATTCCAAGTGGTCCGCGATGTGCACTTGCACACCTTGGTCAAACCACTTTTAACTGATTTTTGCAGTCAAACTGGTTTTGACCGATTATGTCCCTGACAAGACAGAAATTTGGTAAAATGGTCCCTCATGACTTAAAGGTTAAGAACCACTGGCTTAGTGATTTTGTCAAACACCTACTTACTTATGTTTAAAAATCTTTATTTTTTAGGAAGTACGTAACTGAAAATGTATTTATTTTAACAACCCACGTGTTTAAAATAACTTCTGTATGTGTATTTCCTAATCGATTTTTATATTACAGTTGCGTGAAATAGAAAATTCTTGCAAATTATAGGTGGGTGTGCCACATACGTACCCAATTAACTGCACGGCTTGGCAGTCTCGAGCATTTTTATTATTGGCTCGGTAATTAAATAAGAACTCTTTTAAAATATTTTCAATCCTCAAATAATGCTACCGGGTCTGAGATGTAGTCTTAATATTGCAAAAGAGACTTTATGTCATTTACAGTTACTGTTGGTATTTGTAGGGTGAGATTCTTACCATGCCGTAACACAGTTACGCCTAGCACAGAAGGTAAAAAGCTTTCCGTAAGTATGCCGCAAATTGACAAAAATTCAAGTGACTAAGTTCTTAATTTAGTGTCTTCTTACTGCATTTTCTTACATCAATGAGTAGAGTAACATTATAAATCCATCCAGGGCAGGCGAAGACGCTTAACTCACTGTAAAATTGAACTTAGTACATAGTTCTCTATTCATTAATAGCTCTGCATGAATATTCTATTTATAGATCAAAACATAGTTTAGATTCGCTTTCGAAAGCGATTAATCATTGTTTGTCTTTGGATAGAGTCGTAAAATGACAAAAGACTCACTAGCCGTGCCGACTGGAGCGCGATGAAGACTTCAAAATAAACGTGAAGTGCGGATTATTGTTGCCACCAGTAGAAAGCAACACTTTCTAGTCGCAATCAAGGGTAAATAATGCCTTTCAATTAGCAGATTAATCAATTTGTCAAATTGATCGCGATCGACGCGCTTTTTGTTACGATATCGCTAAAGGAATACAAATGACTTTTGCTACTATAAACAACTCTATGCTTGAGAAGACACGCATTTTTAATGTGGGTCAAACTTCGCCCAATATTGTTATTAACTTCTTCACTAAGAAAATGTCGTTCACTTGTAAGTGACTCGCAGAAGTCGCAGACGACTCGGACGTGCTCGGACTCTACATTTCATACATAAGTAAGATCCTACAGTGTTTAGTATGACGTGCCGTCATTTGTACCTACCTCATCACTTGAAAAGTTTGTAGTTAAACAGGTAAAATGTTATAATTGATGGTGTTATTAGGTTATAAATCCATCACATAGGTTTATTGATTAAATAGTAGTTATAATACAGAGGTGCATCAAAGGCGATGATTAGTTTACACGCAAGAGATGAGTACGTATGATTTATAAGGAAATTCATCGCTCAGACTGGTTGTCTGGTGGCATCGACATTCAGCCGATTTATCTTATCGTGTATAGATTGCCTTGTTATGCTTATTAGCCGGCATACCCGTTGTGAATCGATCATTACTAACGGTGAGTCCGGCACGCCCGCGCACCTGTATACTAAG
Source organism: Ostrinia nubilalis (assembly GCF_963855985.1). NCBI lineage: Eukaryota > Metazoa > Arthropoda > Insecta > Lepidoptera > Crambidae > Ostrinia > Ostrinia nubilalis. Next base: position 8,847,744 of record NC_087088.1, on the reverse strand, counting down.
AAACATGCCCGCTATGTATTTATAAAATTGATACAAATCTATGTTACCATTCTTGAAATAATCAACAACAATGATTTGTGAAACACAACACAATTAGTGACTCTACAACAACTTAATTGATTTATAACCACCAGCCGCTTTATAAAATGAGTCACGCAAATATTTCATTACCACCGAAATGAGGACGTAAGTCTCAATTACGTGCTCAAGTTGCCTCAGACCCCAAAAACGATGAAAAAACAAGGTATCGAATGTCCACTTTCCTTCCGCCAAAACCGTACAGTTTACTCACTTACCTACTCCGATAAAGGCAAACCTACTTTTAGTATTTGTTGGTCAGTATTGTAATGATTGAATGAGGTCATCTACCTACTTTAAATGTTTTAAGAACTGTATCGTGTAATATCGATTACTTTTAGGCAATGCAGGAATACAAGTTTTCACCACTTCACTCAATTGGCCCTTTCCACTGCAATTCTGTCTGTAAGTAATTGAATAAATTGTTACGAGTAATGGCTTATGTAAATGGATTACGGAGCCAACTTATTATTAATGAATGCTATTATAATATTAATATAATCAGCTGAAAGCATTTTGCCATTAATAACGATATTAAGGCAAGTCAATTATGAATATTGATTGATCGTAAAGCAACTCCGCATTTTTCATTCAGTAAGCCTACACTTTAGATTTTATTATTTGATTGCACCAAAGAATACGAAAATTTAAAATCGTTAATTTATTCATTATCGCGTCAATCATTGTCCGTCTCCGTCAATTAATATGAATACGGGCCTTGGACATATTCATTATAAATTATACAACATTATGATGTGAATAAGAATAACATTACCTGTCTGATCAGTAATATGCAAAAATCTGTCTTTACGTCATAGATACACTTATTGCGTGTTTCAGAAACCTACTAAATAAAACAAAATCTATTCAATACAAAGCCTACTTATTCACATGCGGACATGTTCCATTATTGTAAATTGACCGGCAGATCGATGATTTACCAGGTTATTGGGCAACAGAGGTTCGATCAAGCGCAGATCCCATTGCAGCAGTGCATGATTATGCATCCTACCTATTCAAATGAGTACGTCTATTGTTGCTATAGAGAACTTAGCTGTATGGACGCCAGAGAGAGTCAGTTTGTGTAGGCGATTGTTTTAGTTACTTTTATGTAAACTTGTTTGTTTTACTGGCAGCTATTAGATCTAGAGCTAGATCCCCGTGGACTGTTTTATTTTATTTTCCTTTATTCAGAAAACCACAGCTCTTTATAATATTAATACAAACAGGTACTTTTACAAAAGATACAGAAATAAGTAAAGAACTCGTGACGAGAATTTTTTCAATTATTGATCTGATATTTTACCTAATTCGACAAATATTAGAAAGACATTAGATGATCTACTTTCCGATCTTAAATTCACACTTATAATGGAGTTACCGATCGGGGGTATTCGAAAAGTGCACAATAAGTTAACAAAACGAGCAGTCTATTAGGCCAGTTGGTCTGCGAGACCATATATTCAAATGAGTATGCCCATTGTTACACTTTTTTGAGTTTCACACATTGATAGAGTGGATCCTACACGCCTTTATTGCCACTCCAACCGTTTTTGTCTGGAGTCTATTAAGGTAGGACTGCTAATGTTGATAGTTTATACCGGCAGTCACGACTTTCTACTTTATGATATGTTTATTACGTGTATATAACACGTAATTATGAAGCACAGAGGTGATTACGCTTAATTTGAGTTAGTATCTCCGATAAATTACAGTTCTGTTCTCAACACCTCATGATAGAGGCCTATACATAATAATTATTTATTTAAAACAAACACATAAATGTGATAAATTCAGCGTACTTTTAGTGTCGTAATATTACATAAGTATAACTTTCAATCGTTTCGAACTTTAATTTCAATATTACAGATCTTACAGATCTCATAAACGACTCTACATCAGCTTATTTTGAATTTAATACGCATACAATAAGTACACCTTCAAATTGTATTTATTTTGAAGCGAAGGCTGTTGTCTTGCTAAAATGTTACACCACGACCAATTGATTAGTGCGTATAAATCAAGAAATGTGCCTTGTTAAGCAAGCAACCTTGCAAATACGGCCGAAATGTCAAAGGTCAGTAATAAAATTTGAAAAATACTTAGGTAAATGCGCATAAATGTTTACGAAAAACTTTATGCTTTATTTAGTTTGAAGAGTAGGTACTATTGAACTAAAAAATTTTTTTGCATACTCACAGGACAGTAGGTCTTTATTTGGTTGCTTTCACTAGTTCTAAAAATTTTTCTTCGTGTAGCTCTGTGTATCACCACGATCCATTTACTAAATTCACCAAAAAACTTTTTTGTGAAAACACTTTTTATGTCCCGTTTAAACCACGTCGTGTGACCGGCAGGTATAAATTGTCAAAGGATTACTGCGTAGTCAAAACCTCACTCGACATTTTTACAGAACTGAAATGGTTTCCCCAATTACATGCACATCACGCGAAGCCTTTGGGCAGGGTTGGCACAATGGTATTATGGTTCTTAACTGTAGATAAGGGCAGATAACACTTACTTGTTTTTTACATTTTTTGTAGATGTCTCCGTCCTCGTATTAACTTAAAATACGTACAAAATACGATTAGAAAAACTATTAATAAATATCACATAAGTTGAAATAAGTGAGTCGACAACATAATAATCTTACTGATATCTTACTAATATTATAAATGCGAAAGTTTGTGTGGATGTTTGTTACTCTTTCACGCAAAAACTACTGAACGGATTTTGATGAAACGTTACAGTAGTATTGTTTACAACCTACAGTAATAAAATATAGGCTAATAATTATGACGATCTGTAACAAAATAAATTTCACGCGGGTGAAGCCGCGGGCAAAAGCTATGTTATTATAAAAGGCCTTAGGTAGTTAATGCCGAAATAGTGTTAAATATTTTAAGAGATTAAATATATCGTGTATAGTTTTCCTAGACCTTATACTCATTTGTATGGGATTTTCAATCTGTATAATTCTTAATTCTAGGAAATTACGCGTGTATGGTTAGAAATTATTAGTAACGAAATAGTAACTACTTCGGGTCGTTGTGTGTATTTATTCTAAACTTATTGACCTACACGCGTTGCGTTAATTCAAATACTTAAACTAACATTTCTGCCAACCCTAAGTTCAGCCTTCAATGTCACGAGCGAGGCTAATCCCCGTCCCTCACCTTCAGGACTGGCAGCACGTGGCACGTGTTCCTATTAATAATTAATTTATTACTTGCAACAAGACGATTTGTGAAAATAAACCAGGCTATTTCATTTGAGACGAATTCACACTGAAACCTGTCAATTAACATTTCTAGCAATTTATAATATCTACCTAATTAAAACAATCATAAATATAATTGCAATCAAATATTAATTATATAATAAATATTACTGGATCACTCTTTAGTATTCAGAAATATTTTGCTTTAATAAAAGAATGCATGTAGCTAAAGTTCAGCTGTCGTGAAATCAATTTTTGTGCAGTTTTCCCTGAAAAAAAAATTGGGAGAAAACAGTTGTGTTATCTGGGGGCACGGTAGTGCCCCCGCCAAGTCGAGCGCGAAGCAAACACTGCCGTACCATCCTTTACTGGAACCATTTCGCCGCATTTTCAGGCCTCTATTTGAGAACCTCTGGATAGGACCAGAACGCAGAAACTTTCGTCATCTAATAAGCTATAATCACATACTTAAAATCCAAAATTTCAAGTCTGTAGGTCATTTAGTTCCGAAGTTAAGCGAAAGCAAAGTTTCGCATTTATGACACTCACTCACTCACTCACTGATGATCATCAAAATAGAACTAGTACTTCCCATAAACTCAGAGAGCTGAAATTTGGTACAGAGTTAGGGTTTAATGACTACATAAAGGGAAAACTATAAAAACTAGGAAAATCGAAGATCTGGAGTAACACCACATTCATATCAATACTACTAGCGCCACACCGGCACCGTGGTATTCGCCTGTACCGCTCACCGCTAGATGGCGCTAGCACTTTGAGCGTCGATTTTCTGCACCGCGGTGTTCAGTTTTTTTTTTCTTTCTAGACCCCCCCGTCGATTAACGCCCGTATTCACAAACATTACTATGAGGTCTCACAGTTCGCGTGGATGCACAGGATGACACACGAACCAATCACAGAGCTCTATTCAACGCTGTGGTTTCGATTTGCTGCTTCACTTAAGCAAGTATCGTTTGTGAATACGGGTGTAAGTTGAATGTTGTGTAATTATTTGCATTTCGTTGATTTCGTTTATTACATCGTGAGGTTCGCTAAGTTATTAAAATAATTTCTGATTCGTTGCCCATTTCACAGGTCGTTGAGTTTATTTGTGTTTAATATCGATTAATATTAAAAGAAAAGACGACGACGTTAAATAATTATGCCACTTTCTACAAAAAGAAGTAAAATCCCACCAAAAACATTCTGTAAAAAACTAGCCAAGTCTCGATGGAGTGCTGCTTGTTTATCTCTAAAAAAAACCGGCCAAGTGCGAGTCGGGCTCGCACACCGAGGGTTCCGCCGTACAAACGTAGCGGTTTACAATTTATGACGTATTAAATCAAATTACTTACTTGATTCCGTTGCGAGTAGTGGCGAATTTCAAAATATGCGGTATGATTATTCTTTATTTATTTATTTTTCCTATATTTGCATTATAGGTAGGTACCTACCTCAGCGTTTTGAATTTTTGCGTTGATTTAGAATTTCTCACAGTTTAGAGGCAATTAGATTTAAGAAGTGTTTGATATGAATTTCAACTTTAATATCTCTACGCGTTCATGTGAAAAAGGGTAGGTAGTAAGTTTATAATTTTATTAAAAAAATATTTTATGTCATGTAAGCAAAAATAATATTTTAAATTTTATATAACTTCAAATTTAACATTTTCGCAATTTTTCCTTTATCTGTACTATATAACGTTGCTTCGTGCCGAATTTCAAGATTCTGAGTTCACAGGAAGTACCTTGTAGGTTTTGATTCCCTAGCGTGTGACGGAAATTCGTCTAAGGTGTCGGTATAAACTGCTGTATCTTTTGATCGCGTTAACTTAGAAGTTTGATTTTTTTACTTCTTAAAGGGACAATAGATCTAGGTATTTGGTATAAATTTCAATTTGATACCTTTATTCGTTCGTGAGAAATAAGGTAGTAAGTTTCATTTTATTAAAATATTTTTATTATATTATATAACTAAAAAAATGTAATTTTCGCAATTTTTCCTATATTTGCATTATATGACAATGCTTTACGCCAAATTTCAAGATTCTGAGTTTACGGGAAGTATCCTGTAGGTTTTGATTCCTTTGCGAGTGTCGAAAATTTGTTGAAAATATCGACATAATCGGCTGTATCTTTTGATTGGCTTGGCTTAGAAGTTTGATATTTTCACAGCTTAAAGGGACAATAGACCTGAGTATTTCATGTGAATTTCAGCTTGATACGTTCACGCGTTCTTGAGATAAAGGGTCTTGACAGACGGACGGACGGACAACAAAGTGATCCTATAAGGGTTCCGTTTTTTCCTTATGAGGTACGGAACCCTAAAAGTAATGAAATCTAGACAAAGTCGTGCCAAGTCTATGGTTCCTTACTGCAATTTCTTTATTATTATAGTTAATGTTGGGTGACTTGGCCGTTGAACAATCTTTATAGGATAACTAGCGGCCGCCCACGACTTCGTACGCGTGGATCCCGTTTTACCCCCTTTTCCCGAATTTTCTTTGCTATAAACCTCACGGAGCCCGAGACCTTTCCAACGAATGCAAAACCGTGGAAATCGGTTCGTGCGTTCTGGAGTTATAGTGTCAGGGAGGAAAACCCGACTTATTTTTATATAGTAGATAATACATAAGTATTAATGAAATACGCAGCTTTATCAAGCCTACTTGACTGGTTATTAAATCAACGTTTTCCAAGTGGCAATTTTCCGTCGTCAATAGGCCGCTACCTGGCGACAGATTGGTGCAATAGTGTCATGGGGCACCTGGTTTTGTACCCTTCAACGGCCAAGCCACACAACATTAACTATAATAATAAAGAAATTGCAGTAAGGAACCATAGACTTGGCACGACTTTGTCTAGATTTCATTACTTTTTAGAGATAAACAAGCAGCACTCCATCGAGACTTGGCTAGTTTTTTACAGAATGTTTTTGGTGGGATTACTATTACAAATAGAATGTGTTGTACAAATAACTTCTTTAGAAACTGTTTAATTAAATGAGTCATCATGAACAAAATAAAATAGGATGTCTGCTCAATGACACTCAAGAGCAATGCTATTTTTGGTAGTCCTTGTCTAAGACTATAAAGGACATTATTTGCTGTTTCTAGAAAATGCGTGCATCAGTTTATAAACTAGTCCTGAAAAAGTGAACAGCATTTCATAACATTGAAGTTATTGATATCTTACAAGGTTGTTTGTTAGGTATTTATTATTTTTTCCTTTTTTATCATTTCTATTTTGTACTAAATTTAATTAAAAAATAAAACATTACGAGTAAATGCCAAACTCGAAATTAATGTAGGTACTTGCCGAATACAGCATCTTGCAAAATGTTAATACAGTTAACACATTTCCGCCAATATTCTACCAAATGTGTGGTTCATTAATTAAAAAAGTAATTAAGACCTCATTAGTTTATACAACATAATTCATATGCTAATACTCATATTATAAAAGATAAAGAAATATAAAAGAAAAAGTTCCGGCGTCGAGCTGCAAGAGACCGATCGATTATAATCCACTTAAAAGGAAAACGTTGTTTCGGAAAGATAGTCGCGGCATGCAAAGACTAAATAAGGCCGTAATTTGTAAGAACAACGGTAAATACATAATGCAACTCAATGCACTTATTTGTATTTCAAAGTGAAAGACCAGGTAAAGACCGACCAGTCTCGATAATAGCCTGGTTTCTTTTGAATATTTTAAATAGGAACTCTACATACCGAAATGCTGTTTACCGAAATACTGCTGTTTATCATGACAGGATAAAGATTGGCAGGATGACAAAGTTGATGATGAAATACTTAATAAGTATTACTTTATCCTTATACAGTCTTACTTTTTATTTGTAAAGGAAATACTTATCCTTGTGCATCGACTCGTACTCGGTAACTAAATTATGTGATGTAGCGCATTCTTCGGTAAATAAAATAGGTAGACAAACTGAATCTTAATTCGAAAATTCAGTTATAAATAGAGACAAGCCAAATCAATATTTAATTAAAAATCAAATGTACGACAATGCTTCATCTGTTGTCGTGTTTAACACAGATTTGTCTTACTTCTCGCTGTGTTGATTTCCACAGTTCCACTACTAACTCAGTGACAGTGAATCAAAAAACTGGACTTCGATCTGTGTCGTAGAGAAACGAACGTCAGCGATCCGACTGTTTGGTTATTGTTCCGCAGTATTCAGTGCATGCCGCGCCACTCATCCGGCGACGTTGCAAAACCCGAACACCCAGATCACAGATGGGTTCATTTATTCCGATTGCATGTGTATATGTTAATGTCCACTGGATGTTAGATGCTTAGAGAAGTCCTATAAAACAATAGCTAATATCCCCAGGTAGGTTTTGCACATTTGTGTTTACTCATAAATAATAATTTATCCATTTAATGTATTCTAGTGTTAATTTGTTTGTAGTAAAATTTCAAATTGCTGGGACTCTACCTACACACTTTCAATTAAAGTCTCTTTTATAAAAACTTATTCATAGTATATTTATACTCTAAAATGTAGAGCTCTTATTTATTTTGTAAAAATAATTCATTAAAGTAATTTGGTAAAAATAACTATGATAACTCCTGTTAAGAATTGCCGTAAATCAGAAAGTATACTTTATTATATAAGTTTATATCTTTTACTAATAATACCCACACGTAAGTAAGTGATTATGCTTCATAATATTATTATAGTATTAAACGATGTATTAGGTATCAAGTGGTTAGGAAGGAAATTCATCGAAAATGTGTTAGATTATGATTTCCCCGTAGGTAGGCATTAACGTAACCGCACTCTGATTGCTTCTGGGTTTTGATATAACTCCCGCATACAAACAACATGTTTCGCATAATATAATGACATAAAACAGTTGTCATTTGCAATGTTTTGCATATTTAAAACAATCTACATGTGACTGCAATTACGAATAATTTCGCACGGTAGGTACAAGGTCATCAAACTAATTTAACATTACCCAAAAACAAATTATACTCTAAACATATGTTCAGTTGTACTATTACATAAATATTACGCAAACAGAATATTAACACTAAAAACGTAAAAATAAGGTTTGGCACGATCTTTACCAAAGCCGAAAAATGTGTCAAATCATAAATCACAACTTTGTGGCTCAGATTCTTCCAAAAAGAGAGCGTACAAAATCCATCGCTTTAAAAGGGCATTCTATTCTTACAAGTTGAACAGCTATCTATGACAATAACGCAGTTTAAAGCCCACTTTGGAAAAGTCACATTAGCTTCGTTACGTGTTTAAGTATAAAAACTGCATATACTTACATTCGTAAGACCAAAGAGCAATAAAATCTGTTATCTTGAACTACATAATTGCAGGTAGGTAGTAGGTACTACCCATAAATAGAACTTTGACGTGCTCATCTGCCATAAAACTACCTGTCGATTATTAAGGGCTCAGCACGCGACGCAACGGTGTCACAGTGTCAGTCCATTGAGCACATTTAGCTTGTATTGTGGGCCAGTTGCCGCTGATTGCCCGCGTCAGCACAATGGCCTGACAATGGCTTCGGCTCCATGAATTATAAACCATGACGCGTCGATACTACATACGGTCACGGAAACTGTGGAGCATTTATGGATGAAATAACTGTCATCTAAGGAACACATAAAGCACACCTAGTTAAAGAGCAGTGCAACTCAAAATTCTTCTTTTTACACATCAACTTGTTTACGCACATTATTACTAGTACTAATACAGAACGTTAAAAGTAACTTTCAATAAAAACGTATAGGTTTATGTTGTCTTAAGCCAATCCAGCTTGTGTATGAGTCACAGCTGCAACGTCAATTGGTCTCATCAATTGATTCTGATGAATCAATTGGTTCGTAATCGGCTTTTTGCAATGAACTGAATCGTCTACGCTACGATATATTATGTTGCTTTTTAATCCAAATAAAAACGCGTAAAAGTGAAACAACCTAGCTGTCTTTATGCTTCTTAAAACCAAGATCACGATGATCTTAAATCACGAACCTAATTATTTTGTTAAGCGATATGCTCGTAAAATGATTTATGTCATCATTACTGGCATGTGTTGGTGCTGTTCACAAAAAGCTGACAGTACCTAATTACCAAATACCTCTCATTATGTGGCAATGTCATACAAAACATGCCTATTTCATAGCAAAGTAATGAGGCAATGGTGGTATATTACTGGTGTCACACATACTGAACCCTACACACAAAATTCACGCATAGTTAATATGTTGGTGTTAAGATGCGCAAACATCGCGACATCTGAACCTATGAATGCGAAATACTCCAAAAAGAGGTGCGAGTTACATAATCGCAACATTTTCTTGACGAAGCTGTTATATACTAACTTCTTATGCAAATTCTATAACTGTATAAGTACTTATTCAAATTAAAACCCATTATTTTTTACTACTTATTCTGACCAAATTATACTATGGAAACTTTGTCATTTTTTTATGTACCCCCTGAGAATCAAACGGATCAAGAAAGTCAAACTCTCCCATCACTAGATCACGGAGGTATGGTTTAACTCCTAACAATTACTACCACTCTATTATTGATCAAAGCTAAATGTAAGCTCAGCTTATGCCAATTCATTGAAAGGGTACTGCAAATAAAAACCTTAATGACGCAGTGATTAGTCAAAAACATCTTCTATGCGTTCCCAATGACTTGATTGAAGTGTTCAGAGGAAAGCAAGACCATTACATATTCACGTTTCTATGACAGTCACGTGGGAACTAACATTAACCTTAATTTTGTTGCACTGGGCTTATCAGCCTCTAACTTTATGACTCGTCTCATGAAGCATAGTTGGATAGAACGTCTGACTCCCAAGCTGCCGTTGCGTTAATATGTTACAACGAAAATTACACCACATGGCTGTGAGTGAGCTGAAACTAAGTGTACCTACACAATGCTCAATTTCACGCTGTTTTGAGAATGCTAATATTTCATTGCAAAAAATGCAATCCAACGAACGCGGATAGACATTACGAGCTAGATAGAGTCGGTGCATTTCAACATTGCGAACAAAATGCGATTGATATCGAGGAGGGCGGGAGTGAAACTGATGGGCCAAATGCCAATGCAGATAAAGGCAGTTGACTCGTGTGAATGCTCACTTTAATACCGAAATCTAATAAGGTAGATTGACATAATAATATATCATTTGCAGTAGTTTCATTTTGATTGAAAGATGCTGAATGAAAAAACAGAAATGAATCTGATTTTACCTTAACGGGGTCGATATCGTGCGATGCGCAAGCGCATCTCGACGCTCTGATTGACAACTGCCGTGTCGTATCGCCGTGGAACGAAACGCTTCGACCGCGTCCAATGCCCGATGAATAACCGCCCGATTATGCAGAAGTATTAAACGGAACGTTGAATGCAAGCGCACACCACTAAATATTTCTATGGAACATTAAAACAAAGTGAACTAGAGGTAAAAACTTGAAAACTTTTTATATTTGACCGATAATACTTAAACAATCATTCATGATTATCTACACGCTATTCCAAAATTTATAGATAGCGTTAGCTAAAACGCGATATAAATAAACAAGCATACGTTTTCCCAACTTGTACATTCAAAAGATATCAATCTACCAGTGCAGTTGTTACGATTTATTTTTAGATGCCATAATAAAAACCTGTCGTGCTCACAGTTAAAGCCTGAGTTTACCAGTGTTTTCTTTTTAAGCTGAAAGTGCATTCTTTTAAAATAAATGCACAAATAATAAAATGCTGGAAGTCTTAAAGTCATCATGTCACGGAACGAGCAGTAAAATGGTCATTCGGCAATTAGATCCGGAAGAGTCGCAGGCGCAGCTGCGGCCACGGAGCGTCTCTAATGTTTCTTGCTTGTCTCGTCAAGTCTGCCATTTATTTTACGTAAATCGCTTTTTGATACGGTTACGACATAAAGTAAGACGTCGTACCTAAGTAAACATTGAACGTAGATAAATCGACTTTTGCCATAATGCGTTTGTAATCGTCGTTTTAATTACGCAATGCGATTGATACTTAAATAAATTATTTCTTGCAGTAGTAATAATTATTATCATGAAATATGAAAGCAGGTGTTTGTTTGTACCACTTTCACGGGTCATTCATACATCACCAGACTAGACCTTTGAGGTCTCAAACTTTTCACACGTTTTTGAATTATTTTGAAACAAGGATTTAAACAAGTCAGAGTGTTAAGAAGACTAATGGATAAGGCGTGTATTTCACACATGCAACGCATACAGAATAAATTACACACTCAATGTTTTTTGTTTGTGAGAGCGTGTCTCATATGCAGTTAATGTGTCAGGTTATCGGCCGATTCCGTGTGTGCTATAGGAAATCTTGTGAAAACAGACACAATACGCAGCAAATAATGTTCAAAGCTTCCCACGTATGGTAAGGTGCGATCGGCGAGGATAAAAAACAAAATAAGCATTCAGTTGTATCGGCGCAAGCGTTCGAGCTTAGTGATCCAAAAGCAGCCGAGCAAACTCTACGAGTATGTACAGGATGTTGTATAATTCGATGAACTAATTTAAATAGATATTTTATTGTACAAATTGAAATGTCGATTTGCTCAATTGGACGTATGGCTGTAGCTGCAGATATACCTATCAGATACCTAGATTTGCAGTCACGTGAAGTTGTGATTCATCAAAGTCTGTGTTTTAAAAACCGCACCTTCAAGTTCTTGAAACTGCATTTGCCTTGATTGACGTGCACGACTGCTGAATTGCTTATTTATAAAAATATGGAACATGGCCCTGAATATACGTGACGCCTAGCTGTTGCTATTTACTCTGAGATAAGAACATCCATGGCAAAAGCTATGGTATTAGAAAGATAATGCGTTATCCGAATATGTAAATAATGAATCTTTCCGCAACTACTAACTAACTAGATAAAAATATTATCTATTCTGTGATAAAACTATTAGACCGTGTGTAATCGGTTTTAGGCATTTAATAATAAAATAATTATAATATATGAATAAGGTAAATAAATTACTCGTACTTTTATCGCTTTAGGTACGTTATTATGACACATTTATGAATATGAATACTTACAATCAGGAAATCGGAAATGTGTCAGTAAATGGAAAGATTTTTTTTTTCAATAACTTTTCTTGGAAAACGGTCAATTTAACATGAGGACTATTGTTAAGTCTAATAGGCGGGGAAACATCGCTCATTGCCGGATAATTTATACCATTCGTCTGAATCTTTCACGCGCATGTCCGTTTGCATAAACCAAACGATTAAGGCCTCATGCGACTGCGCCGTTTATGACCGTTTCAAACCCGTTTTCTACACCATCTCACTTGATATTAATATATTAACTGTGTATAAAAATAAAACACTTCAACCATTTAAAATTTATAATTCTTATCAAATATTTGAATTGCGGATTGAATGTTTATGCAAAAAATAGTTGCGTAAAGTCAGGAAAGACATTTACGCACGCAACAGTTAATACCAAATCGAACGTGTGCCATTATCGATTGTGAAGGGAGTGACTTATGTGGGTTAATATCTGATAAAAAAATTATGGGGACTGATAAGATATCTAGATTTACAAGCAGACCGATTCAGCTTGGTGTTGCATCTGTGTAGACATGTCTAACACAGTTGTTTAGGGAAGCCTATGTTCATTATACGTCCAATAGCTGAAATGAGGGTTATACCTAATATACCTAGCTTGAAACGATCAATACCACATGAAGCAATAAAGATATTATGATTATTATGATCAATACTCCTTCTTTTATTCTTTTATTATGTAGGTACTGTGAGCGATGTTATTGTGTCTCTTACACTTGTCAAAACTGAGAATTCAACAATATACAGCCTGTATAAGAACAGACGGCGCGCACGCACACCGGTGCATCGGCTAACGGCAACAACACCGCCACAACACACGACCGCAGCACCGCAGTATGCATCGCGATGATTCGCATCGGGTACCTCGTACAATGTCGCTAATTACTTCATATGTCAAGGTTACACAAATTATTAAGATCTTCAGATTAACAATCAAGGCTTTTTATTAAAATACGCGTAACAAGTTTTAGTGAAAAGTTTTGGTTACATATTGTTATTGGCTACATGCAAAAGTAGTTTGGGAACTGATTGGAGTTTTAATAGCCATACATAATATTATGCACAATTAATAGCTAATTATCTTCTAATTACATGGTTCATTAACTGCCTTAACATGATTATTTGTTCGAAAAGAATGGGAACGATTAGATAAAACTTTATAAGTTCGAAAGTTTCATAACTACTGAAAAAAAGTTTTCTCGGATCATTATGTGCATTCTGACTTTCTTTTATTATTACCTATTCTAAGTGTTAAATTAAAATCTATAATTAATTACGAAGGCATCAAAATTCGTGTTTATTTGAGACTTGTTGCCATTAATGAAATGGACAATATTCATGCAATTTATTTAAAAACCTAATCAATACCTAACTCGCAAAACAAAGCAATTCTGTTTACGATATTTATTATAAAAATAGCTACTTATCGAAAACTTGATTTATAATGGATTACGAGTAAGACGTCAGGATCATATAAAAATGTAATACCTAATTTATCTTTATTTGATAATCCAAATCTTTATACCTTAATCCAGGAAATATTTAATTATTTTATCGAATATCTAAAAGCTACTCAACATTTAACGTAATTTAAAATTATTCATTCGAAACAGCATCTTTCTACCTTGCATGCTAATTACTTTTACCTACTTATTCAGTCTAACCGGTTCACCAGTTATTGCTAATATCCATACGCTATTAGTAACTTATGCTAGAAACATGGTTGGCTTACCAGCTAAGTCTGGATGTTTAACTGTACAGTTTCCAACAGGTTACGATAGTCCAAAGTCACATTCACGTGTTTTCATTGACACAAGACAACCGGCATTTTCCGAAGGCGAGCGCGGACGGGCGTGTGACACCGCGGCGCGGCAGAGTACATGTGAAATCAGCTGTGGCCGAGCGGCCGGCCCGCGCCGCAACGGGACCTGCCCCTCCTACCACCAGGCCCGCCGCACTCAGATAACACTATCACACCTTGTTTATTTACCAACCAAATTGCGCACGTGGGAAAACATTTACACTGCTCTTGCAACTTTTCGAGTGCGTGACCACATTGCGAAATTTCAATACGAAAAGAAAGGTACGTTAGCATCGATAAGATGTCTATTAAACCGGTGCAAAGGAATCATGCATCACGCAATCCGCTCGTAGATAATACTTTTCTCTGTTACCTCTCATAAAATGTAATTTGCTTCATTTCTATAACAAAACGATTGCGATTTTACCTCGGTCAAGGAACTTACCAAGGTACTCCATTGTTTGTTGAAAAAATATTTAAAAAGTTGTAATCTTTATTAGGGTACTGACCCTGGAGGTAGCTGGGCCTAAGACGCATCATATAATGTCATCTGGTGTCCGAGTGACGTGCTAATTTTGAGACACACTGTATATCAAATTAATGAACGAATTTAGCGGCAACAAAATAAATGTCTTTATATAATCGAACTCAATTACATCAAGCTTTATCAACACTATTTACATAAAGTTATACAATTTTGTAGGTTAGCCTTCTACAGAGCTGAACATGTTAGCAATACGCGACGGTTTTCGTGACCCACTAATTAGCACAAAAATGCTATTGAAATCAATTTGTGGGGCCTCAGTATTAAGTATGGACTTGAATCCACCTATTGCCCCATAAAAATATAAAGGCACAGGTCTAAGTAACAATTACAAATTCTGGAGAGAACAGATTTCAGGAAAAGCTCTTCAAACTTCCACATCACCTATCTAAAAATCATTTCCTGAAATGTACCTTAAAAGGTTGAAAAACATGTAATTATTTCTCATAGCTGAACTGAACCTCTAGACTAGGAAATTGGTACCTATTGAGTTTCATCCCATTATCTTCTGAAGCTTTCGGAACTACGAGTACCTATACGTAATCAGTCGTTTAAACAATATGTAATTTATAGTTACGGATGTAAGTCGTAACTATCAGTTGTTTCTAATTGATTCGCCGTTTAATTAAATAATTGATAGAGTCAGCAAGATAGGGTTCTTCTCATTCTCTACGAGTTAGATCATTCTAATGTACTTTTTTTTACTATCTATTATTTTCCAATCAATCTTAGGCAGATGTTAATAACTTTATATTTTATTGATTAGAAAATATAATGTAACTAACTACCCAGAAAACATTCCCACTATCGGAGTTCTTATTATCATGAATATTAATGATGATTTTATCGAATATTGAATACATTTAGTCACTTTCCAATGATGTTTATAACTAGAAATTGATTAGATTTTGTAATTGCAGATACCATTACATGGCTATTTATAGTGATTGGTTTACCATTAGATATATAAACATCGTGAGTAAAGTAAAGGCTAATGATAATAAACATTATAAGTTCTTACGTCACATTTATTAAGTGCGTCACATTTAAGTGCTTGTTCTATGATCTTGTGTTAACGTAAGTTGGTGTGACATAATTATTTAAAAAAATCGACTAACTAACGAAAATAGTTCGAGTAATATAATAATTACATTATAAAATATTATAATTAGATTAAGTCTCTACTTATCTTTTAACTATACAATTCAGTAAATGCAATGAAGATTGGCAAATAATACCTGCGACAGTATTTTAAAATTCAAGTCAAACCTAACTAACGTTCTTAAATCTGCATGTTCCGTGTCTATTTAATAAATTAATATGAGCTTGTTTTCTTAAGTGTTCATATCACTATCAGCTGTATTTACCTCGTGATCCACCATCTGTGCCAGATTCTCGCAGTTTCGGCGGTTGCCATGAAATCGTGGTGACCCCAATGACAGTTTGCATGCTCCAATAACCTCACTTGTCTTCTAGTACAGGCATCAGCTGAGTAATAGAGTACATATTATTAGGGTAATTTAATGCAAACTCAATTAAACTTAGTTGAATCTTTATAAAAGCGCGTTACTAACGTTACTTCCATACGTTGTAGTCATATTCTTGTTGATGTCATTCTCAGTGCCATCTGAAATGGCGTGTGGTGCACACAGGCTGCAGTTAATAAAGCAGTGCCTACTTACCTGGCAAACAGTTCTAAAAGTTTAACCTATCTATTTATGTAGAAATAAAGCTACTATCACCTGCTTCTTATACGTTGTGTTGCATACTTTTCCATTTTATTGTCATTACAATTAATTAATTCACTTGCAGATCAAATTATGATGGTGTGCTTGTAAGTAAGTGTGCTTTCTGGTACAAGCTCGCTCTACCTCATTGATTGAAATCAAATGAAAAATAAGGTGTACATGTTAATGAGTCATTCAGTTCACTATTCAAACAACACAGCTACGGAACCTCAACGTGTTATACAATTCGACCGTCGCCCGATGCTATCAGAGCCACCTTGATCTTTAGAGACCGTCGCCGCTTGACCTCCTCCTTTCAGCCGTAGGCTGTACAAAGGCGACCTTGGGCCCGCGATCAAATACCCACTGAATGTTAAACTACAAAAAAATAACAAACAGGCGGTATTAATTGTCCGCTATGTAAATCCTACTTCCTTTTTATTGATAAAGGCCAACCAACGAGTTTATCGAATCGAAGAATTTTATAGATGACTCATTTAATAACCTTCGGTTTAATATTGTCTCCGTTACATATTTCTTCCCTTTTAGCCCAGCAATTTTTGTAGAAAATGAAACGACACCTACAAATATTAAAATTACTTATTAACTACAATTATTTACTCACATATTCGGTGAAACACGTATCATGTGTTGAAGAAACCTTTTAGAAAATATTTTCCCACATACCTATTTCCCATTAGAGCCTTAAGCAACCGAAAGACAAGCAAGGCATTTTGTAGTATAATGATGCATGTTATTTGAATGAGTAGGTAACGTACTACTACTTGTATAAGACTGATTGCTTATGGCCTTTATGAAGTAATGCACTAGCAATGAGAACTCAAATAATACCCGAAATAGACCGAAACGAAGAATAAATATAAGTAACACAGATTTTTCATAAACACAAGCACGATTTACGTACACGAATTGTGCATTTGGGAGTTTGATTAGAAACCGATCGTATCGATTCCTAAGTATATAGAGGCTACAAGCCGTTGCTTCACCTACATCTAAGCGCATTTTCTTACAAGGGAAAACAATGCCATGGGCCATAATTTTGTAGAAATCGCGTCGAACTAGAAACTTGTAGTTTGTCATGAAACTCAGATCAGTGGCTTGCAAATAACATTAATACAGCTCATCGAGATCTTTATAGATCTTTATCTTAATGGCCTGTGTTCGGTTGATTCTGTTGAAGATTTTTTTAAATATGATTACTGTATCGTTAAGTTTCAATAATGCTGAAAATGCTTTTAAATGTTGTTTTGCATAAATCATGTCTTCGATAGTATCTGTATAGTAATGAAAAATTCATGCATAATTAAAAAATCAATTAAGACGGATAATAATAACCAAAGCTGAAAGCATACCGTAAATACTGGCGATAAAATCACTGAGTGTACTATTTACTTCAGTATTTTAAAGAGCTGCTTTTTACTATCATAATACATTTTATAACTTCAATCAAAGTCATAACATCACTGGTATTGCACGCTTGATTTTTTACAAAAGCAAGAGTTGAATAAGTTTTATTGTTGGCCGCATATTTCTAGTTTTATCTGTGTTTTTTCGCAAACTGCTCATCGCGTGCATCTTCAGTTGTTTGTGTGGTTTTTATATCTAGAGCCGTATGGGCCATATTTAGTTGTCTGTGCTGTGGTTGTACAATTAAATTCCTCCGTTACTTTCGGCAACATTCTTCCACTTTTCCGCTCAAAACAATTGCTTTCCATCGCGCAGTTCAATGCACACTAACAAGCAAGCGTGGTGTCATTACTGAGCATTAGCCCGGCCGTTGGGGCTATTTACCACCACGAAACAAATCGGCGTCATTTGTCATACATGTCTGTCCTAATCGACAAAGTGCCAGCGAATTTCACTATGATTATATCATTGTGCCAGTGTAGAGCGGCTGAAATGGGAGAAAATACTTTCCTCTGTGATAACTGCACGAAAAACTATTCATCTACTTTGCTTACAAAGTATTATGAATACTCTTATTCCTCTTATTTGAAAAAGGAAATTGGAGTTGTTAGGTGTCCTGTAGATAATTTTAAAGAATTTTAACAAAGACACTTGTTACACATTATCAAGTTTCTAAAAATTTTGAATTACGTGCTAATACATACTAAAATAACCGCAAGTTTCATATTTGATTGATGACCTTCAATATCTTATAACAAACATAAACTACAATTACAAGTGCGGATAATTTAATTATGATTGCGATGTGAAATAATCGACAAATCTATCAAATCGCGATTTTGTAGAGAAAGTCAAAATTGACTTTCTTTTGTTCAATCTCCTTTCAAAAGGTTATTATTTTATTTATAGAATCAAGCTGTTAGCTTCGTCGTGAAATATCATGACTGGCTTTCACTGTAGGAGAATATTTTTTATTGATACTAGATAGAAAGAAATGCATTTTATTTATGAGGTACAGGAAACGTAACAGACTGATGATCCTTTATTAACACAATTCCTTGAACAGCCTTGAACGTGTGTATCGTAAGGTTATGTACCTTAATAATAATACTATTATTTCTACGACCACAAACAATTGCAGGCAATGACAAGGGTACCTACTTAAAGAGTATCAGTGATTATCTATTAAATTATGATGTTTGTTTAGCCAATTAGCAAGTAGTTATGTTGAGGCTGTGGGAATTGGAAACGCCGCGACAAGTGTGACGGTGCTCCTGAAGACATCGACCATTGTGTGCAGAGTGTGTCGTAGAGTCTAAGATTTCGCAACTTCCGATTGATTGATAGGTAGACCTAGTTTTCTTTACTTTCAAGAATGTAGACCCATGGGAGATCTAGGCTAGTCAGGATTTAGCTAGACCGATTTATAATTATTTTGCGATATGATCGCCCAATAGTTAAGTAACTCAAAAAAAATTCTGAGTAAAAAATGTTTGTGGCCAACATTAATTGGCACCAGTTACCGATTAAGTATCACAAGCCACTGTGTTATGTTAATAGCATGATTTAGGTTAATAATGTTTTTACTTCATAATCTTTAATTGCATGTAATATGATATTTCATTATTTATTATTATGCACTCGCATTAACACATTCTGCGGTTTTCGATTTCCATTACGTGAACAGAATATTAGAAACAAAACACACAATTTTGTATTTAGTATTAGAGATCAAACCGGCTGCTCTATCAAATGCCATGCATTACCAATTTACACACACACACAGGATTTTTTAGTCTACCCAGAACATTACGTAATATGTTTGTATTATGTTTGTAATAAAAGAGGAAATATTATATAGCGGTGATTTAATACATTAAGTTCCTAACTCAGCTTTGTTTGCATAATTAGAATAATATGGTCTTCATGACAGCGCCATTAAAAGTTTGAGGGCCGCTGGCCGCCACTTAGTTTGGTTTAATTACCACGTAACAGATTAGACCATAATGGTGGGAATGGCTCAAAACCGTCTAAGCGATGAATTAATGTTTTCATGTCTGGCGTGTTCTCTTCGAGTGACCACATAAACACTTAACCAAAAGCACATTCGAATTGGCCAAGATTTTATTCGGAATTCAGTAATTAAACTCAAGGTAAAGATTGATTCTAAAAGAACATTTTGCTGTTATGTTATAATACGAATTTACTTTAAATAACGTTTACAATTAATTGGCATTAATTGGGTTTGCTTACATGAACGCTGAAGCAACAATTCACTGACTTTTATGCATAAATAGGTAGTATTATCTTAGGTAATAAGAATGCACTTATCTTTGCGTTTGGCAAATATTATCCTGCCTACAGTAAGCGTACAAATATTGGACTATGTAGATTGTAGAGTCCCAAACATGACTTTCAGCTCGTAGGGACTAACATAGTGCTTTTCATAATATTTTGATACCTTATAAACTCATACTAGGATGAAAAGAATCTATGCCAGTTTTTTCTTCTTACATGGCTAATTTACCTACGTCTGACCAAACTTGCCCGTGCACAACCGTGTGCTTTCATTGTAATTACGCGCAATTATGTTTTTATTAACATCCTGGACAGAATTACATGATATTTAGATAGTTATTAATAAATTAATAATCATACATTAGATTTTTTTTATCAAAACAGATTTTGTTACACACCTAACTTTATTATTATCCATACTTACATCATTTAACCGCCTCTGTGGTCTAGTGGTAAGACCACCTGCTTCAGACGCAGAGGTCCCGGGTTCGATTCTAAGTGGGGGCAGATTTTTCTGTTCGGTTTGGTTGGTGGTAGGGCTTGTTCTAAGTCCGCCTGGCTAGCTACCACCATCTTACCTAAGTCTGTCGCCATAACAGCAATGTTAACAGCATTGTTGTGTTCCGGCAGTTAGAGGTAAGATAGCCAGTTCCTCCGTGGTTGAGGATTCCGGGTGAAGCTCGCTTCCACCTTCGGCCTGATCGTCACTTACCATCAGGTGAGATACAGGTCAAGAGCTTCCTCGTTGTGGATAAAAAAAAAAAAAAAAAAAAACTTAGATGGTTGGCAGTCCACAACAGTACGTTTCTCTAGAAACTTCCTGCCCCGTACAACCAAACTGTGGAATGGACTGTCGTCTGCGGTGTTTCCGGACGGATACGACCTGCAAGCTTTCAAGAGGAGAGCGTATCTTCACCTTAAAGGCCGGCAACGCACCTGTAACGCCCCTGGGTCTGCGGGAGTCTATGGGCGACAGTAATCACTTATTAATAAAATAAAAAAAAACTAATATCCACAGAGGGAGAAGTGCAATTATCTACCTAAGAAAATTCCTTTATTAACGTTGTTTTTCCCATTCAAATGTTTAGTACCTGTAAAGAGGTTTTATCCCATAAGTCGTGTGGCTTTATTAAATTTTAATTGATTCATTGTTGGGATATCGGTTGAAAGTAGAACGTTCTCAGGTTACGAAAGCTTGTTTCACCATAATAGTGTTACTTCATGCATTTATCCAATAAGTTAAAATGGTAATACTCGGTATATACTTATGGAAATCTTACAGCATAAACTGCCGGTTTTTTTTATTATCTCTGTTTTCTGTAAGAGATTATTGCGACATTATCTCGCTAAACATAACATACTCTGCCATAAAATAGAATATAACCTAATTGGATAATAAGGTACAATCTATTCCGACTTGTGGTTGTAAGTGAGGTGACGGTGTTATACTGGTTACATGCGTATACAAATTATTTAAAGCTAGACTGGCGATTTTTTAAACGTTTTTTTTTTAATTTGTTACTGCCCAATAAACTTTTTCTACTCTATTCTATAGCTAGACTTAACTTCTAATTGTATTACCTGTGATGGCAGATTAGGAAATACTAATTAATTATTAGACTAAAACTACAACATAAATATCATTAGTGTTTCGGTAGGTGTGCTAATAATTTTACTAAAAATAATTAGCATCATTAATTATATTAAATATCATAGAGTGAAGTACTCGTAATTAAAAAATAATACAGCTACACATTAAGAAATTCATGATAACTAACAACAGAAACTGGTAACACCATTGTATAATCTGTCATCGTAGATTCTGTACTTTATGTACAGATATTTTCCTATAAAAAGTGCATGAAAGGTAGAGTCATAAAACTGTAGATATGCAGTTAATGCAGTACAACCGGACGAACAGCCACAAGCAGGATGCGTTTATGCAAATGTATCGAGTACTTATGCATGCATCTCTATAAATATTTTACATGAATACTTGTATACCTAGCAGGTTACCGAATGAATAACGGCATAATTATAACCTCTTGATATGATTTTTGCATAAATTAGTAACATACAAAACGTGTAGCATTACATTATGAAATCTGTGAAATATTAAATTATTTCCGTAATCGCTATAATTACAGACTTCGATTTAGTTATAAAACATTCGCATGGTTGTGGAACGCTTAATTAAAAGTTTAAAATTAATTAGTTTGAAATCGCACATTTTCTGAACCTTCTAATAAGTGAATTAAAAATAATAAGGCGAGCTAACTGGCAGAAAATCATCTGATATTATATGTTCAGCTTCTCTCATATCGGTGCTCGGCTGCGAACGTAATACGTAACGTCACGTAACATGTCAGTATTACAGAGATAGATAAATAACTTTTATTTTTCCGTCTTAAAGTCGAGTAATAAGTTGAAAGATATTTCGATCGGAGTAAGTGAAAATGTAATACTTTTTAAACAACGTGAGCAGCGCACCTGAACTGCAACGCTCCATCTGCGCGAGCGCATAGTGATGTATCGATTTCGTGCCACAACGATTCTGGGGTAATGCCTGAGCGATAACTCTATCCAATTTTAAAAAATAATAGGTATTTAAATGCGAAGAAATTGAGTTTTCTAATGTTTTTTTTTAAAGCACAATAATATTTTTATGGTACTTAATTAGGTTAATCAATAAAACGGAACATCCATTTCACGCACGTGTTTCTTTGTTTGATCGTTTATCAATTTTCAGAAATATGTACATTTTTCCCTATGATTGAATTTTCTTTAGACTTTTAGGACTTTTAAGCCCATGAGTTCGTTTTGTTATAAATTACACGAGCCTACACCGAAGGAATCTCTAATTACGCGACTTCACTAGTGACACTCATCAGCTTTCATTACTTTCCGGACTTAAATCATGCTCAAGTCAGTTATTTGTTATTGAATTTTACGGTTAGCGGCCGCTGCCGAGTTATGGGAGCGATTTAAATCCATTTGCAAGTAATTAGCGAGATGTGGTGCATTCTACACACAACAGACCCAATCAAAGAATGATAATGTAGGTTTCATTGGCAACGGCGAGCACGTTATTATTGCAATTTGCTACCAAGTAAGCTACCTACCTATTTTTAAACGAATTTCAGTGTGAATCGAACGTTAAAAGTGCGTCTAAGAGAAAGCAGTTAAGTATGTTTAAACTGCGTTTGTATGTATGTATGTGTTATTATGTTCATATTGTGTATTTTAAGACAAAAGAAATGCGAGGGTAGATTTAAATGAAAAGCGAAAATTTATAAAAAGTTACTATTTTTTTCGAAAGTTTCAGTTTTCCTTACGTTAAATGCGCTTATAATTTTGTCAGGTTCTCTTATTTTAAGGTTTTCTCCCAGTTTTGGGGCTCGGCTTGCGGTAGCATCGCATGATGAGGTGCATGTCGTAGTACGACATGTGGTGGAATGAGAAGTATTCGGGATTTTTGTACATGCAGCACTTGCCAGCGCCGAGGCCGAGAACCTGTAAAGGTAAAATCAGGAATCTTGTATGCTGTCGCGGAAGTCTATGGCTACGGCCGTATACTCGCGACACCACTCGGGCGATGACAGAACGCGCGAACTAATGAAGTTACTGATATGAAGTCGATTGATTGCCCTTACATGATGAATATTATTGCAATTTTTTTACTTACAAAACTGATAAATAAATAACACAGATACTAACTTCGCAATCAGTATTTCTGAAAACCCCAGTCGGTATGTGTGGTAATGGTTCAAAACACATGCCTACGTCGTTTTTTGGTAGACAATGGCCATACTTGCGTTGCTGAAAATAATTATTTCATTTCACACTAAAGACAAGAAAATAAAAGGTTTTCTTAGTGTATTACAAAACAGACAAGGTAAAAAATTTAATACTTTACCTACCTATTAATTAATCAAGAAGCGTGAATATAAAAAAAAATACTATTGCTGCATGAAAGGCTGATTTATTAGATATTTTTTTTATCTAATTAGACAGTACTAGAATATTGGTATTATAATAGCCGTTACTCACATCGTATACTGTAGGACTCGATGGATTGTTATCAGATTTATCAGATTTGTCAGATTTGTCAGGCGGAGGGCAAGGGCTGCAACTCCAGTCACAAGGTCCACAAGGTCCGCAAGGCCCACATGGCCCACATGGTCCACATGGTTCACATGGTCCGCATGGTCCGCACGGTCCGCATGGTCCGCATGGTCCGCATGGTCCACAAGGCCCACAAGGTTCACAAGGCTTACAAGGCTCACAAGGCCCACAAGGCCCGCAAGGCTTACAAGGCTCACAAGGCATACAAGGCCCGCAAGGCTTACAAGGCTCACAAGGCTTACAAGGCTCACAAGGCCTACAAGGGTCACCACCTTCGCCCCCCGATTTACCAGTGCTTGAACCAGAACTTTGAGAACTTGACTTATCGGAGCTTCCAGAACCACAAGTTTTTGAAGAATAACACACTTTTAATTGCTTATAAGGAACGCCTTTTGAAAAGCGCGTTAAAATGCTACCTTCACAATATGCTAGGCCCGATTTGCACACAGGCGTTATGATAAATCTGCACATACGCGACATTGCTTTGAAGTTTTAGCTGGCGTTTGATTTCCTTTTATAGGTTTTGTAAAGTTAGTGAGTTTTGTGGTATGGTTTCGGTTTTGTTTACATAATGTAGAGATTAATTATCTTAACTTACATTTCTATGGGTTTAATTTGGATTAGATTTGGGCTATTTTGTTTTGTTTGACTGTTTGTCACTTTTCAGTTGTCAGATCCTATTGACCACTATTGACAGTGGTATAAAATGACCTCGGGGCGCCACCGTCAATACCAGATCGCTGGTTCCGATTTTTGCCATGTTGGAAACTATCAGTTGAACGATGGTAGCGCCCCCCTGTCAATGAGTTTGGTGAGACAGTTCAGTTTATATGTCATCTATAGCACCCTGTTGTCAATGTCACGGTTCATTATCGGACATCTTTAGTTTTTGAGGAGGGCGCTACTATCAACTAGGGATGTTATGGATATGTAGTTTCGGTTATGGATACGGTTACGGATATCGGAATAATATTATACCGGTTTCGGTTTTTTATTTTTTTTATTTTATTTATTTAGAAACTCAACAGCTGTTTTACAATATTCATGTTAGTTTGATGAGCATTAAATCTAAGCCAATTAAAGAGTTTCCTAGCTGTTTAAATTAGTTCGTACATTATTACATTTTATCAGGTAATGAGTACCAATAAGCGCTGCATCCTCAACCATGCCTAAAAATAATAATCATGATTGAACATGCAGCGCTCAGGTTATACAATCTTAGTGTAATTAAATTTAAATATAAGTAAATTTGGGTAAATTATTACAACCCTTAAGACATCAAAACAATTAAATATTAATTAGGCAGACCTTAAATGTCCCTATTTATATATATTTATATCCCACAATAACGTGATCACTGAGTTAGGTAGGTATAAGATGCACCGTGTGGTCAGAACACATAGATAGGTATATTAGGTTTTCTAGGAACCCGGCGCATTAACTTGTAGAATAATATGTCTCATTTCCTTCTTCAGTGTACTCTTACTCACATTAAAGAAATCAATGTGTTTATACTTAGAGTTGTATGTTTTATGCAAACGAGTCATAACACTGTTCTGGGCATAGTTGGTACGATGCTTGGGTATGGCCAACAGCGGGGTGTGTCTAGTCCGAAATTTAGGTGTACAGAAGCTGATCATCGATAGAAGATTGGGTGAGTCTAGATTGCCTTGCAGAATGTCGTACAGTAGGCACATGTCAATAATGTCGCGTCGAGATTCAAGAGGTAATAGATTGAAATGGCCACAGTCTTTTACATAGCCCTCGCGACGCCGTGATTGCTTAAAGTTTAGGTGGTTAACGAACAATTTCTGAACTTTTTCAAGACTAGTTTTATATTTAGCGTATTGAGGAGACCAGATGGGACTAGCGTATTCCAAGATGCTACGACAGTATGCGTAATATACAGATTTCAAACTTTGAGGGTTTTTAAACGCCTTACAAATTCGCATTGTGAAGCCCAGATTACGGAAAGCTTTATTAACTATGTAATCTATGTGCTGTTTGAACAACATTTTTGAGTCAAGATAAATGCCCAAGTCTCTAACAATGGAAGTTCTCTCTATTATCATGTCATTAAAGCTGTATGGGTATGTCAAAGTTTCCTTTTTACGGCTGAAGCTAATGCATTGGCACTTGCTGATGTTGACTGTGATTTTATTATCATTATAGTATTCCTGTAGTCTATTCAAATCGCTTTGCATCTGTATGCAGTCATTAATTGACGATACCCTCGTAAAAACCTTTTTATCGTCAGCGTAAAGCAGGTGATTGGAATTTTGAAAACACTTATTAATGTCGTACACATACGCACAGTAAAATAAAGGGCCAAGATGCGAACCCTGCGGTACACCGGATGGAACCTGAACAAAGTCAGACTTAAAACCACCCACCACAACTGCTTGAGACCTGTTCGTTAGGTAAGATTTAACCCACCTGAGCAAATCCCCACGGATTCCTAATTCGAATAGTTTGCTGAGTAGGATGACGTGATCCACCCGATCGAAAGCTTTTTCAAAATCGGTGTAGATCACGTCAACCTGACCGGCGCTCTCCATACCGCTCAGCACATAGCTGCAGAATTCAGCCAGATTTGAGGTGGTAGATTTACGCCTCAAGAAACCATGCTGATGGTGTGATATACCACTTGTAACTGTAGAGTAAATACTGTTGTATACAATTCTTTCAAGGAGTTTACTTAGTGTATTTAAAATTGAGATGGGCCTATAATTAATAATTTCTAATTTTGAAGATTTTTTGTGGATCGGAACAATGTGGGCTTTTTTCCAGATAGTTGGAAAAACCCCGCTGCATAATGATAATTGAAACAGTAAATATACGGGATAGCACAGAACATCAGCGCAACGACGAAGAAACACCGGCGGAACACCATCACAGCCAGCCCCCTTGCTCACGTCAAGAGTTTGAAGCATGATTTTAAGTTTGTCTGGTGAGACGCTCGTAGTAGCTATCACATCTGTGACGGTGTCCCGCTCAACGCTATCTATTAGATCTACATCATTCGACGAGCCATTAGAAAACATTTTTTGGAAAAAGTCGTTAAAGCCATTGCAAATGTCGGAACCATCCACGAGTGTATCTCCTAAGTAAGTGAACTGCTTCGGATACTGAGAGCCGCCTCTTCTGGATTTAACAAACGACCAAAAAGCTTTCGGGTTGATCCTAATATTGTTTTCAGTGGCTTTTAAGTAACTATTATAGCATTCTCGTTGTACTGTGCGTTCACGGCTGCGTAGCATAACAAATGTGTCGTAATCACGTGGGTTCCCATAGCGTTTCCATTTTTTATGAATTTTACCCTTTTCGCGTATGATTTTAATTAAAGCTATATTATACCAGGGAGGATATTTGCTTTTGAGACCATTTACTTTTATCGAAGGGATGTAATTGTCAAAACATTCGTATATTATTTTGTAAAACTTTTCCAAGGCCTCATCAATCGTTGCATTACTAAACAAATTATCCCAGTCTACCTTATTTAGGTAGTTGATTATGGCTGGATAGTCACAAGTGTGGAAATTGCGGCGCGATGTCGATTGTTCTTGAAAAGGTGTGATAAACAAATCTGTGATGCAAACGTGCAGCGGTGGGTGGTGTCTCGGTCGGTTACGGATATTTTTTTATTTCGCATATCCGAAAGTTTCGGTTACGGTTACGGATATCTGTGCTTTAGAATGCAATTTGTAATAGTTGTCCAACACGGTTCATTCATGCCCGCACACTTTACATAGAATAAAAATAAAAAAATAAAAATTGATGCTAGATGGCATTATAAGCTAAGCGTCCACTTGTCGGTATCGTACGCAACGGACGCATCGTACGAAACACATCGTATCGGATGTGCAATGCGTACGATGCGGACAGGTGGACGCACTTATATGAGTTTCCATATAAATAATACTACGATCCGTTGCGTACGATACGTTCGATGCGTACGATACCGACATGTGGACGCTTAGTTTTAAAGGTAAATCAGGCTGTTATGCCTTTACATATAATGCTATACAAAAAACAATTTAAACTGTCTACATCCGAAATTATCCAAAACTTTTGAATCAGTTACGGTTACGGTTTCGGATATTTTTTTTATTTCGGATATCCGAAAGTTTCGGTTACGGTTACGGATATCCATAACATCCCTGATATCAAAACTGAAATAATGTATGTATAGCCCGACCAGCCCCCCTAGACAAACCGCACTTTTTGATCGAATCGAACATCGAATCCGTCAAAACTTCATACAAAAAAGGGGCTTTTCGACGACTTTTCGACTGGTTTGCGATTAAAATTTGCACTTTGTCTAGACCCACTGGAACATAAAAACCCTCGCCATGTTGCGGAAAACTAATGGTACTAATTTCTTTTAATGGCAACAGTAACTGAAAACTTCATTGACATGTCACCTTGCATGTCAGTCTATTGCTGTCAAAGTGTAAACAAACTTTATTTTAAATGTGCGCAATTGATTTTGTGAATTAAATTGCTAAAATCTTTTTATAGTCGTAAAAGAAAAGTGGTTCGCAATGTGTTAAAGTATTTGTCGAAGAGAAATACTAAGGGTTCCGGTTCGGACAATATTTTTTTTATTTTTTTTTTATGCTAGACAAGGCAGGTATTTGACTATACTATAGTTCCAAAATACTGAACTGTCCTATCGATGACATTGACAGCGGGGCGCCACCGTCAATACCAAATCGCTGGTTCCGATTTTTGCCATGTTGGAAACCATAAAGTTGAACGATGGTAGCGCCCCCCTGTCATTGAGTTTGGCGGGACAGTTCAGCGTGGGTCATCTATATTTAATATTTTCATTGAATAATGTTTCCGACAAAGGTTGTCAAATTGACTGATATGTTTATCGTATAGTTCCAAAATACTGAACTGTCCTATGCCTGACATTGACAGTGGGGCGCCACCGTCAATACCGGATCGCTAGTTCCGATTTTTGCCATGTTGGAAACCATTTAGTTGAACGATGGTAGCGCCCCCCTGTCATTGAGTTTGGTGGGACAGTTCAGCGTGGGTCACCTATATACATCGTATAGTACAGTCCACTATGAAAATTAGCTGTGGTTGGTTTCAACTACCTATTTTAAAGATTTTTGTCACAGTTCTTCTAAGTGTTGAATTTTATGGAATTGGGAAAGAAGTACCGAGTTTGAAGCGTTCATGAGCAGACATTGCAGTTGAATAGTCAAGTTCTGAATTTGATTATTGATGAATAATAAAATAAATCCTACTAGCTCGATTGATGGTTTCATTTAATTAATTTAAACCAGGTTACCTATAATAACATTTTTTCGTTAATTTATGAAAATAACAAATTAGCCCGTAATCCTGAATCCTGATACATAAAGTTAGCCTATTAATTTAACACAGGTACGACTGTACTCAGTGTTGCACTATCAAATGCAATTGACGCGCCTCTATGCCAGGGTTTTTATGTTCCTGGTCAGGCTATATAGATAGTTCCAAAATACTGAACTGCCCTATCCATGACATTGACAGGGGGCGCCACCGTCAATACCGGATCGCTGGTTACGATTTTTGCCATGTTGGAAACTATGTGGAAACTAAAAGTTGAGCGATGGTGGCACCCCTCTGTCAACGAGTTTGGTGGGACATGTGTAGGTCATCTATCACTTTGACGTCTCAGAAACGTTTGACAGCACTTTACCCACCTTGGAACAACACTAGTACCTACTTTTGTAGTACTCGGCTTGTGGTTTGTGGATGACCTACCTATGTTTATAAAGTATGTATCCTACACTTCCTACTACAAAGTATGAATGGTCCTAAAAAGAAAAACTAAATTTAAAAAAAATATCTTTTATTCTTCACGATTAGTAAGGTATATAATAGTATTTTGCACTTTTTCTTAAGCCTTCGAACTTCGGTGTGCGCCGTTGTACTCGTTAGCAGAGCTTCATCACCAACACCGGCAGGCCCGCCGCTGGACCGCCACTACTCGACGCACCACCGCCGCCCGACGAGGAGCAACCTGTGCAACATTCAGGCGTTAGCAATTTCATCCGCTCACGAGGCTGGCCTCCACCCTGGCCGCCTCCACCTCTACTTGAAGCTTGCCTAGATGCACTAGCACCACCACCTGTAAGTGGGTTGCGGCCCGGCTGTATTCCAGGTGGGGTCTCGAAACAATCTGCCTTACAAGGAGCATCCCATACACATGGCGGCGGCGGCTGCCAATGTACACAACCCGGTCTCGTACAGGGCTCTTCTTTACTAACTGGCTTCGTTGCTTTCCGAGGACGACCACCCGGCCCTATTACCACGTCACTTGGTGCAAGTTCCTTGTTATCAAAGCGCTTCATTATCGTATCTAAAGTTTTCTCGTCAAATACATAAATTGACGACGACTGTGCTTCTGCTGCAGCTGCACTGCTCCCACATGGGCATTTTGAGACTTGAGGGCTTACAGCAACGGCTTTGGCTGCACCAGGTATGCTACTACAAATACAGGCTTGGCCACCACTGGAACTTTGCTTAGGAGGTGGAAACGAACTTTGACACTTACAGCACTTGCCAGACTTGTCCATGGAAGCATCTGGGACGATACCCTTGAGTTCGCACACAATGAACCTCTTGCCTCCCCCGGAACCAGAATCTGCTGCACCTCCCGATGCATTGCCCCCTTGGGCGCGAAGATGCGCTGCAAAGGGCTCGGGATCTGCGAGTCCTCGAGCGCGAGCCAACTGGCTGGGCGCACACAGTGGATCCGGCAGGACTAGGCAAGCCGGCTCGCCGCCACATCCAGTGCGACGGCAGTCATGCTGGAGCCCATTGCGCTTGATGCAATGGCAGCTGTAGTACATAATCCCTCCGCGCAGTTCACGGCTCTTTGTTCGTTTAAGCTGGTTTTCTTTTTCATCCTTTTTTTCCGCGCCACCCTCCTCCGCTCTGGCCGCTCCATCAGAAGCTTTTCCTTTCTGGGAACAAAGATATCACTTTAGAAATGCTGAATTGAAATAGCCGGCCACCATTGTGAAATTTAGAATAACGTTACCAAGAGCTAAGGGCTAGGAGGCAAGGCGTCGTTCACGCTACCACTGCGATACAAGATCGAAGTCGCTGAAGCGTGTAACGTAGGTCTTGCCGGGCGGTGGCCGGCGGACGCACGGCGGACAGGGTGGCGGGCACGGCTTCGAACAGCTAGGGCCCGTCCGGCACAAGTACCGAATCGAGCCTTGCTGGAAGTAGTGGCAGTCCTGCAGTCCATTACGCTTGAACGCAGAGCGTGGCAAACACTGAAGCTGAGCATACATTCGAACCATTAGAATACACTTTAAAATATATAGCCCCAGATGTGGTGTAGAAAGTTTGTGCTTATCAACTTACCGGAGGACCGCAGTCTTCATATTTGTAGCATATCATGGGACCGCAAGGAGTACACCTGAATGGAAAAAAACAACATTATTAACTTGTGAATTCAAATAGACGTTAAGGAAACCAGAGTAAAACTTACATGGTGGAAAATCAAGAAATCGCAGTCCTACCGAAGATGACAAAATTATACGGAGGAGGGGGTTTTTCTAAAAATTTATTGATATTTTAGCTTATACAATCATGAAAAGATTAGAAAGATTTGTGTAGAAAAAATCACTTGAAAAATTTAGAATTTTGAGAAATTTGCAATTTTTTTACAATAAAATTAAATACATCTGAAATAGTCGAAGTCAAAACTTCTTCTGTCAAAATGTTTGTTCTTTTGATGTGTCTGTATTTTTTGTCTTCTGAATTTAAAATCTTCTTATGTGACAGTATTTTGAGGTACTCTTGAAGAGTACGTATACGAATAAAGCTTGATATTCATGGTAATTCTTCAAACATTTTGGGTTGGGCCATCTTGAACTCTGGGGATAATCTTAATTCACTTGAGACTTATTTACGAGGTTGCATTTTGCAAATGGACGACAATGCTTCAGCATGAGGGTTTTTGCAATGCGTTTGGCATGCAACTTTAGATGGTTCACATAAAGGTGCCGGTATTAGTTCACATTCTGGTGAGTTTTGACAGCCACTCCTCTTGCAGTCATATTGTAAACCGTTTCGTCGCAAACAGAAACAGTCTGTGTAAAGAATTCCACCCCTGAGTTCTCGACTTTTGCTAGTCTTAACGGCAACGCAGGGTATGCACCGCCTGCATTTCACCATCGTGCTGAATCTGTCTACAAATATAACAAGATAGTTACGTATTTAATTTTTGACTAATTCATCAGATAAAAAATCAAAACATTCAAATCTTTCTCCTCATTTTCTTACCTTGTAGATCGGAATAAAAATTACTTTAAATTTTGATTTATTTTGATATTTTTAGTTAACTTAAAATTTTGTCTTACATTTATGAACGTTATCCTAAAATAATAGAATTCCGAACTAGGGATAAACACAATGGTCATGATTTTTACTTTTCAGCTAAAAATTAAACATGTCTAACGTATAAAAAGGATTATTGCGAATCTATACTTCTACAGGGTGTTAGGTAAATGGGTATATGAGCCGACACTAGCCCATGTTAACATGGGCATATAAATGGTATGGTGAAGTCAGAAATTTGATATCATCATTTTAAGTTTTTTAAATTTCATACAAAATAAATTTTATAAAATCTGATTTATATGAAAAATAAAATAATTAAAATGAAGATATTAATTTTCTGACTTCATCATACCATTTATATGACCATGTTAACATGGGCTAGTGTCGGCTCATATACCCATTTACCTAACACCCTGTATACTAATATTATAAATGCGAAAGTGACTCTGTCTGTCTGTCTTGCTTTCACGCCTAAACCACTGAACCGATTTTGATGAAATTTGGCATTATTGAGTCCCGGGAAAGGACATAGGATAGTTTTTATCCCGGTTTTTGAAACAGGGACTCGCGCGATAAGTTTTTCTGTGACAGACAAAATTCCACGCGGGCGAAGCCGAGGGCGGAGAGCTAGCTACTTTATAATTAACAGGAAACAAAGGTATACATAAGAATAATATACAAGTGTACATTACACTTGTATATTATTTCTATCTATACCTTTGTCTTATTATGTTATTTTTTTTTACATGTAAATTTCATTTAGATACATGAATAAATGTTATCACGAACCTTATTCTAATTTTTCAGTACGACTTAGGCAAGTCACGTATAGCCACGTATAGGCAATCAAATATAGCCACGATAGCCGAACGGTGAAGGGGTCGGAGTGGCCGACTCGAGATCCGAGGAACGCGGGTTCGAATCCCACCGCCGCTCGACTATTGTGGTGAGCCCACTCGTAACACAAGTTTATTTAGCTTAACACGAGGGGCTAATGAGACTATAAGTAATTTGGGCAATACAAATTGCTAATATCATCTTTAAAAAAAAGTTACCTACAAAAAACTTCATTTTTATTATGGATTCGAGCCGTTCACACATTTTAAGTAAAACATTCAGTTTAATAATAATGACAATGAGTGATGGATGATTGATTAATGATGATGATATTATTCCTCCTTTCCCTTGAGTTTCAGTAAAGATGTGGCTCTTAAGAGAACTTGAAAAGCGATGTAGCACTGTTTTGTTTCATTTGCCTTCACTCATGCACGTTCACGAAGACTTATGGTTAATGCTAATTATCCACCATTATTACACTACACATTACTAGTTGCGTAAACACAAATTTTAGGAAATTAAAACAAAACTGCTTTAAATGACGCTTCATAAAAACTTATCGTGAATAGCTTTTATGTCTGAAATTTTAAAAAGGAGGTTGTATAGACCAACTTCCAGTAAAAACTTTACTTGGCAGTTGACAAAATGGCTAAAAAATATATTTCGAATATTGTGCACCAACTTCCACGTTCGAACCCGTACAGAGATGATTTGTAGAAGTACTTTACTTAGGAAGGTCAGTACAATCAAATCCTTTGCGTGATACACATAATTTAAAAAGATCCAAAAAAAACCTCAAATCGTACAAAAATCTAAACAAGCCACAATTTCCACAAACAAACTAAGTCTTCTATAGACCTATTTTCTTTAGGCTTGACAAGTACTCCTTAACCCCAGAACCAAAATGTAAGTTCCCTCTAATTCCCTCTAGTTTCTTTTCGGTGACTCACGAATCGTCTATTCTAGAATTGTCTAGAAGACCGCTGACTTTCATTTTTTGTTCCCCAGGTGCTGCGGAGGTTGTGGACCCTGCTGCGGTGGGTGCTGCGGCGGTTGCTGCTGTCCATGCATCACCATCTACACGTGCTGCACCAAGATTTGCTAGTGTCGCACGCTTGCCGTCGCGGGCGGGCCATGGACGCCCGTAGCGGTTTCTTCGGGGAACACCCGAAACTTACTTCGTCTACGAAGTACCGTGCCGTTTTTGTGGAAAAATAAAACTACTATAAGCGTATCCCAGATTTTCCTTTAAATCCCGAGGGCGTGACACATGTAGCGAGGGCGTGACACTCAATGTAGCGAGGGCGTGACACTCAATGTAGCGAGGGCGTGACACTCAATGTAGCGAGGGCGTGACACTCAATGTAGCGAGGGCGTGACACACTCACTGTAGCGAGGGCGTGACACACTCACTGTAGCGAGGGCGTGACACACTCACTGTAGCGAGGGCGTGACACACTCACTGTAGCGAGGGCGTGACACACTCACTGTAGCGAGGGCGTGACACACTCACTGTAGCGAGGGCGTGACACACACACTGTAGCGAGGGCGTGACACACTCACTGTAGCGAGGGCGTGACACACTCACTGTAGCGACTCACTGTAGCGAGGGCGTGACACACTCACTGTAGCGAGGGCGTGACACACTCACTGTAGCGAGGGCGTGACACACTCACTGTAGCGAGGGCGTGACACACTCACTGTAGCGAGGGCGTGACACACTCACTGTAGCGAGGGCGTGACACACTCACTGTAGCGAGGGCGTGACACACTCACTGTAGCGAGGGCGTGACACACTCACTGTAGCGAGGGCGTGACACACTCACTGTAGCGAGGGCGTGACACACTCACTGTAGCGAGGGCGTGACACACTCACTGTAGCGAGGGCGTGACACACTCACTGTAGCGAGGGCGTGACACTCACTGTAGCGAGGGCGTGACACACTCACTGTAGCGAGGGCGTGACACACTCACTGTAGCGAGGGCGTGACACACTCACTGTAGCGAGGGCGTGACACACTCACTGTAGCGAGGGCGTGACACTCACTGTAGCGAGGGCGTGACACACTCACTGTAGCGAGGGCGTGACACACTCACTGTAGCGAGGGCGTGACACACTCACTGTAGCGAGGGCGTGACACACTCACTGTAGCGAGGGCGTGACACACACACTGTAGCGAGGGCGTGACACACTCACTGTAGCGAGGGCGTGACACACTCACTGTAGCGACTCACTGTAGCGAGGGCGTGACACACTCACTGTAGCGAGGGCGTGACACACTCACTGTAGCGAGGGCGTGACACACTCACTGTAGCGAGGGCGTGACACACTCACTGTAGCGAGGGCGTGACACACTCACTGTAGCGAGGGCGTGACACACTCACTGTAGCGAGGGCGTGACACACTCACTGTAGCGAGGGCGTGACACACTCACTGTAGCGAGGGCGTGACACACTCACTGTAGCGAGGGCGTGACACACTCACTGTAGCGAGGGCGTGACACACTCACTGTAGCGAGGGCGTGACACACTCACTGTAGCGAGGGCGTGACACTCACTGTAGCGAGGGCGTGACACACTCACTGTAGCGAGGGCGTGACACACTCACTGTAGCGAGGGCGTGACACACTCACTGTAGCGAGGGCGTGACACACTCACTGTAGCGAGGGCGTGACACTCACTGTAGCGAGGGCGTGACACACTCACTGTAGCGAGGGCGTGACACACTCACTGTAGCGAGGGCGTGACACACTCACTGTAGCGAGGGCGTGACACACTCACTGTAGCGAGGGCGTGACACACACACTGTAGCGAGGGCGTGACACACTCACTGTAGCGAGGGCGTGACACACTCACTGTAGCGACTCACTGTAGCGAGGGCGTGACACACTCACTGTAGCGAGGGCGTGACACACTCACTGTAGCGAGGGCGTGACACACTCACTGTAGCGAGGGCGTGACACACTCACTGTAGCGAGGGCGTGACACACTCACTGTAGCGAGGGCGTGACACACTCACTGTAGCGAGGGCGTGACACACTCACTGTAGCGAGGGCGTGACACACTCACTGTAGCGAGGGCGTGACACACTCACTGTAGCGAGGGCGTGACACACTCACTGTAGCGAGGGCGTGACACACTCACTGTAGCGAGGGCGTGACACACTCACTGTAGCGAGGGCGTGACACACTCACTGTAGCGAGGGCGTGACACTCACTGTAGCGAGGGCGTGACACACTCACTGTAGCGAGGGCGTGACACACTCACTGTAGCGAGGGCGTGACACACTCACTGTAGCGAGGGCGTGACACACTCACTGTAGCGAGGGCGTGACACACTCACTGTAGCGAGGGCGTGACACACTCACTGTAGCGAGGGCGTGACACACTCACTGTAGCGAGGGCGTGACACACTCACTGTAGCGAGGGCGTGACACACTCACTGTAGCGAGGGCGTGACACACTCACTGTAGCGAGGGCGTGACACACTCACTGTAGCGAGGGCGTGACACACTCACTGTAGCGAGGGCGTGACACACTCACTGTAGCGACTCACTGTAGCGAGGGCGTGACACACTCACTGTAGCGAGGGCGTTACACACTCACTGTAGCGACTCACTGTAGCGAGGGCGTGAACTCAACTCTGCGGCACTCCTACACCTCAACTCTGCGGCACTCCTACACCTCAACTCTGCGGCACTCCTACACCTCAACTCTGCGGCACTCCTACACCTCAACTCTGCGGCACTCCTACACCTCAACTCTGCGGCACTCCTACACCTCAACTCTGCGGCACTCCTACACCTCAACTCTGCGGCACTCCTACACCTCAACTCTGCGGCACTCCTACACCTCAACTCTGCGGCACTCCTACACCTCAACTCTGCGGCACTCCTACACCTCAACTCTGCGGCACTCCTACACCTCAACTCTGCGGCACTCCTACACCTCAACTCTGCGGCACTCCTACACCTCAACTCTGCGGCACTCCTACACCTCAACTCTGCGGCACTCCTACACCTCAACTCTGCGGCACTCCTACACCTCAACTCTGCGGCACTCCTACACCTCAACTCTGCGGCACTCCTACACCTCAACTCTGCGGCACTCCTACACCTCAACTCTGCGGCACTCCTACACCTCAACTCTGCGGCACTCCTACACCTCAACTCTGCGGCACTCCTACACCTCAACTCTGCGGCACTCCTACACCTCAACTCTGCGGCACTCCTACACCTCAACTCTGCGGCACTCCTACACCTCAACTCTGGCTACTCTTATACCTATAGCGCACCTATTTCTATTTCCTGGCCCGATTTGAATTAACCTTAATTTGAGAACTGGGCGAGGAATAGGGAATTTTTAATAAAAAGATGTTAAATCTACTCAATCCACTTTATTAACGGCACTATAACTGCATTCACAAAAGCACGGGCCCTGGCTTCAGGCTTCTTGGTCCGGGTCGACGTCGTCGAGTTGACGCTGGCGCCACGTGGGCGCGAGCCGGCCGCGGGGGGCGCGGCGTCGAATGCCGGGAGACATGCTCAGCAGATCTTGGTGCAGCATGTGTAGATGGTGATCTTGGGGCATCCGCAACCGCAACACCTGGAAAAGAAAGCATCAAGATTAGTTCACCATAGTACTCCAGAATGACATCCAACAAGTCAAAGTCCATTCCTTTCACTGACAAACCCACAACCTTTTCTAAAAGAAAAATGTAAACAATAGGGATAAAACTTACATCTTAGTAGAGTTTTAAAAGCTGCAAAAGCAAACTTAGCTATATAGATATAAGTATATTTTCTTAAAATTATATTTTTATGCGGTCTTTAGGAAATATTTTAAAGTTTTTTTCTTGATTTTATGTTTTCTTCACGAAAGAATTTATAAAACTGAAGTTCGTTCTGAGTTCATGACGAACGATGACTTGACACATATCTAGAACTAAAATTGAATTTCAAAATCAGCCAGTAACAAGACAGAAAAATATCCAAGTAGGTTTAACATTAACATCATGATCATGACAAGGTAAGGGTAATCACAAACCGATCAGAAAGGCAGAAAGATTACAAAAGCGAAGATTAATGTACAAAAAACTATTTTTTGATACCTGAAAGCCTGTGAAATCAAATGAAAAACCGTCGAAATTGATGCATCGACCAAATAAAAATATATTGTTCTACTAGCTTTCCGCCCGCGGCTTCGCCC
Organism: Ostrinia nubilalis; assembly: GCF_963855985.1. Lineage (NCBI taxonomy): Eukaryota > Metazoa > Arthropoda > Insecta > Lepidoptera > Crambidae > Ostrinia > Ostrinia nubilalis. The sequence goes on along the minus strand of NC_087088.1, from coordinate 8,808,984 downwards.
GCGTGGAATTTTGTCTGTCACAGAAAAACTTTATCGCGCGCGTCCCTGTTTCAAAAACCGGGATAAAAACTATCCTATGTTCTTTCCCGGGACTCAAACTATCTCTATGCCAAATTTTATCAAAATCGGTTGCGAGGTTTAAGCGGGAAAGCGTAACAGACAGACAGACAGACAGAGTTACTTTCGAATTTATAATATTATATAGTTGGGATTAATGGGATATTTATGATTGCTTCGATTGAATACAGGTCATTTGCTTGAAAAGTCTATTACTTTGTTGTTGGATTGGATACAGATATTTAAACGATTGAATATGTTGAAAGTTGAATTACTGTATCGTACCGAATATAAGTACTAAGAAGATTAAGCATAATTTAATTTTTTTATATTTCTATATTAAATTGAACCCCTCAGGGTTCTTAGAGCAAACTATCTAAATGTATGTGTAAAAAAGGCTACAGATAGACCATGGTCTCAACCAAACTATCGGCCTCTTCGGCTAATAGAAAGTCTGTAGTCAGCCTAAGAAAAATAATAACTTCATGGTAAAAATCATAGACTGGCAGATTTTAATGAAGAATAAAATAATAAACACCTGTCATTATTGACAAATATATCAAAATTTTCGTGCAATTTTATAAACATAAAATTTTCTAACTTTATAAAAATGTGCAGCCCTGTACTAAATTTACCGAGTTACAAAGAACCACCAGAATGCTTTCCATGTTATCGAGTTCAGGTAAAGATCTTAATTCTTCTTTGTCATCATCATCCACAGTTATCCACAGCAGCCCACAGCTCATGGCGGACTGCCACAACCATGCTTGACACTTGGTTTACACTGCAAGTCACTTTTCCTTCCCGCCGACTTCGCAACCTCCCGTTACATGTAATTTCATCTGTCCTCCACCTAATTCACACTTAGGTCTTTCAGGTCTCTCATTAGGACATAATAGTGGCACCACCGATCGTACCACGGGTGGGTGGTGGCACTGTAGATCTAGCCAGCTCGGTAGTCGCTAGACAACGCTAGGCTCGGTGGCTGTCTCCTTCTCTATTGTGTCTTAGTCTGAATAAAGGCTAGCGTGCATGTCGGTATCGTACGCATCGGACGTATCGCACGCAACGGATCGTAGTAGGTACCTATTATTTATATGGAAACTCATATAAGTGCGTCCACCTGTCCGCATCGTACGCATCGCACATCCGATACGATGTGTTTTGTACGATGCGTCCGTTGCGTACGATACCGACAAGTGGACGCTTCGCTTAAATTGTCATTTCCTTTCAGGGTCCCCCATGCCTACCCTGCGGTATGGACCCAGTCACGGTGCGCCGGCCCCTGATCGTCCACGACAGCACCTTCGACTACCGCCCCACCAGCTGGCCGGGCATGCTGCTCAACAATCAGGACAAGAAAGTGCGGTACCAGCTCATTAACTATGAAAGACCAGTATGTTTAAATAGTATATTATTTCCTCTTAGGCCCAGAACAGACGTTGAAACGCAACTGCAACGAAACTGCAACTCTGTGATAATTCTAATGAATGAAACTGAAACTGAATGTTTCAAACTGGTCGCGTCATGTGTGGTCTCTCAACGGACGCTATGGCAGAAACTTAGATGCAACTCAAAAGTAACTAGCAGTTGCAGTTTCGTTGCAGTTGCGTTTCACCGTCTGTTCTGGGCCTTAGTTTTAACATAAAAAGTTTGTGTCTCTGTTTCAAAAACCAGGATACAAACTATTCTTATCTCATTTTCCTCGGACTCAAGACTATCTCTATTCCAACATCAAAATCGGTTCAGTGGCGTGAAAGTGTGAAAGCGTAATAGGTGCTACTCGCCAGTTCTTGAACTTGAACTTGGCTAGACACGTATTTATATTAATTTCGCATTTATATTTAAAAAAAAATAGTAGAAAAGTATGGATTATGAAAACAGTTAGCTTTCCGCCTGCAGCTTGCCCGCGTGGAATTTTTCAGTTTTTTATACATATAACACTTATGAAGCAATAAATAAATGATTATGATTATTATTATGATTATGACACTCAGCAATAATGTGGCTTTCTATTGATGAAAGAATTTTTAAAAGAACAGATCACTTTGACTAGCCTGCTTTATTGGTTTGTTTAATGTTATAATTTATTTACAGGCAACATCCCACTATCCATCCTGTGCACCATCGTATAATTATTAACATTAACTATTGTGAGTACGCATTTGTTATTAATTTTTACTCTTATTTTTTTTTATTTAATTCTACGTGACACGAGTATCAAATTTGTTAAATATCCCGTTTATTACGCTAGAAAGTTTGTTACACCCATCATGCAGGATAGTGAGAGCCAAGGACGGCCATTCAAAAAAATCTTGTAGATATTGAAACTTTTTGCACCTACTTGTCATACAAACGTCATAACATTAGCAGCTTTTTGTTTTTTCACTTTGACATTTAAAATTAAAGTTGACGTTTGCTTGAATCATTGCCAAACTTTTGGACGTGAACCAAATTTTTTTCAAGTAGATTTGGTTTTAAATAAATTGCAACGTAAATATATAAACAGAAACATGTGTGACCGAATGAGTCTTATTAATAGATTACAAGGTGTCATGTCGGCTTTAGGGTAAGTTTTAAAACTATACCAAAATGTAGAGCCCTGTCTTCGTCTTCCTAATAAACATAGCGCGAAGACACTTTCCTTTCTGTCGAATAGCACACCAGAACATTGGAGACCGAGGTAATTCCTGAAGACAAGGAAGTTAACCAGCCAAGCCATTAGATTCCTGCAATAGTAGACCTAGCTGAAGTCAAATGAATTGTCCATAGTAGAGGTACTATCGGCAACAGTGTCAACTGCCCATTGCCAGTCATGTCGTCTCGTTCTATCGCAAAGAATCGCCATTTGATGACAGCGAGAGCAATAACGGAAATGGATAGTTAACACTGTAGCCGTGTGTACATTGTCAACTCAAACTTTAGCCGTGATGGCCCTTGTGAATGTAAGGCGACGACGACTCACGACTTGATTAAGACCTGTAGGCCTAGGATTCGCGCCGCGATAAGCGTTTATCGTGCCATTATATCGATTATACATTTTGACGTCCAAAATATTGATAGTCCGGCAAATCAGGAAATTTACATCACTCATCTCACTCACGTTGGTGTCATTGTTCCAGCGGCGGTTGCGGAGGTTGCTCGCCGTGTTGCGCGCCGTGTTGCGCGGCGCCGTGCTGCGGTGGCGGCCCCGGCTCCCTCGTCACCGTATACAGTCAAGTAGCACATATCCAGTGACGCCGTCACTCGGACGCTTCTCCTTCCTAGCCAAGTCACTTATTGTTTCGTTTAACTGTAGTTCGCTAAAGGCTTGCGTGCGATACGTCCGATGCGTACGATACCGATTTGTGGACGCTTAGCTTTATCCAAGTCACTTATTGTTTCGTTTAACTGTAGTTCGCTAAAGGCTTTTGGATTGTTTTGTTAAAGACCATCTTCATCACATTTGATGAAATGTAATTAACACTTAAAACCCCCCATTAGGACCTCACCTTATCAAAATACAAGGTGTTGGTAAAATTTTCTTTGATATGTAGTGTCTGACTCTCCCGTTCTATTTGTGCTCTTTAATTTTTCTACTTTTTTGATAGCATTATAGGCTGCTTTTCCATTTTTAACATTTGTTTAGGTACTCATTGTGTCTTTTCCATCCAAACAGATGCCGTGTTAGCAGTGGGTCAACCCCCTCGTCCAGTCGCAGCCTTCGACAAGGCGACCATAGCGATCGGACACCACGGCACATGCGTCAAAACTTGCTGACGGAACTCAGCCTTGAAAATATCGTCTAGAACTCAAGTTTTAAGGATTCAGTGAAGTGCAGTTAGGGTAGTCCTGTTAAGTGCAAGTATTGTAAAAATCGTATAACGTTTGCATAAGTGCTGTCTTTTGGTTTGATAAAAATTGTAACCTATTATTAATATTTTATTTAATAAAAATGTTTATTTTCAATGTAAAAACTGTTTTTCCTCTATCATCTTTTCAAATCAAATGATAGGTAGATAATTAAAATACCTATGACTTGCGCCTGGTTGCCAGATAACCTTTTCATGGCCATTGTCCGGGATAACTTGTGATGCCATTCACAAGTTATCCCGGACAATGGCTAATGACCTAACCTAACTACGAAAACAAACGCCCTCTCGCGCTACAGTGGGTGTCCCACGCCCTCCCCTTCGCTACAGTGAGTGTCCTACACCCTCCTCCTCGCTACAGTGAGTGTCCCACACCCTCCCCCTCGCTACAGTGAGTGACCCACACCTTCCCCCTCGCTACAGTGAGTGTCCCACACACTTTATTGATTTGTCACTCTCAAATTCATTTCGCACACGTGTGCCCCTGGGTTTTATAATATACCTTTATTTACTTGTTGTTTACGCAAACCGTATTTATTAACTAACTACGCGATACACAATAGAAATACATACAGGAGCAGTGCAACGTTTTGAACTTGAGAACGTAAGAACAATAACAGACTTAAATCGATAAATCGTGCTGCTACCTAATTCGAGAGTTACATTTAATTTTTTACACGTTTGTTGCATTAAAGCATCTAAGTACTAATGTAGGTACCCGCTTGCGGAGCTGAAAAAACAGGGCGGAAAAATTTAATTTCAGGCTGTCGAATGCACATAATCACAATAACATTGTTTTAAAGTTACAGTTACACTACAAAAATATACGAGTACGAGTAAGAGTAGGCGCACACCGTTGATTTTTCATCGGGCAGTTGATCAGTATGGGCATGTATGGGAGTGCGCACACTACGCCGATTCGATTTGGCCGATTTTTCATACAAATTAAAATCGGCCACACTATCGGCCAACTAAAAATCAACGGTGTGCGCCTACTCTTAGAGGTATCGTAAGAAAATCCCTGATGGGCGTTATGAAATGGATATTTTCAATATAAAGGTTTGTTGGACACCTTCCTTACTAAGCCTACTGCAGTGGGAATACATTATTTGAAAAAGCCATAGCATACTTGATTATCATAGGTACTAGATTTCCAACCAAAAAGGGGTTGGTCTCGTCTAAGCTATAAATACTAGACAGATGGCTATAGCACTCTCATTTCACCAACCTCAACCCCTACGTTTCGGTCTGCCCCAAGTTCCAAATTCCCAAGTTCCGAAAATGCCTGGATATAGTCGATGCCAAGAGGAGAAGCCGTGTGTGCCCACGACCTGCGCACCGGCTGCCAACGTCTGCGGCCTGGCTGGACCCTACGTGTGCCAGAACAACATCCCAGAGACCAAGAGGTGCTACGCCGTCAACCCCTGCATCAATATCTACAGTTGTCACACGCAGATCATGTAAATGAAGAATCAAGTGGATCAAGCAAAGAAACCTTAACAAGTATTATTCTGGTGTCAGATCAATGTTTCGTGCTAGTATGCTATATTAAATTAACCATATACATATTGTGGTATTTTTATTTTTAAAGTGGATGGTGATAAGTAAAGTTTTGAGGGATAAAAATAGAACGTTATAGAAAAATATATCCTTATCCCGCTCCCTTCTGGGGCTCTCACTGAAAATGAACCACTGTTCCATTATCAGAGTAGTTATACCTACATCTAGCTAACTAGTTTCCTATTATTAGGCTACAGAGATATGGAATGGTAGAGACAAACAGCGCTTTAGTTCTTATCCAGGCTCTGGTTAAATAGAGCCCAAACCAATTTGAACTTTATGCTGTGAAGATACGGTTGGCTTGAAACCCAATGACTTTTTTGCCTGATTAAGAGTTAGGTAGTTTAGGATCTATCTAAACAAATAATAAAAACAGGTTAGCAAGAAAAATGTTTTATTTATTAAAGACAGTAAATAGTTGCGCGTAAAATAATTTACACAAAGTTGCATACACAAATCACATTGCTTTACGCTACTTTAAACAAAGTACCAAGTAATATGTTCCTGCACAAGACAACACCTAAACTTGACCCAATTAGTAATTTTGCTACCTTAGTGGAACATCCACATGATGACAGCAGCCAGACTGGGGACCCTGGAAACAAAAAAGTAGCACTATAAAAATCATAGACGTAAAAACAAACGATTTGAAGTGAAGACTACACAGGTAATCTGCCGAACTGACCTCGAACTAAATCTATTTAAATAAAAATGAATTGATGTTCGTTAGTCTGATAAAAAACTCGGGCCGATTGAGCTGATTTTGGTTTTAAAATGTTTGTCGTAGTCCAGGGTAGGTCTAAACGGTGAAAAATACGCGCGCGATATTGTTTTTCTGTGACAGACAAAATTCCACGCGGGCGAAGCCGCGGGCGGAAAGCTAGTAAGAAAATAAATAAAACAATGGAAGGTAAGTCAACCTATCGGGATAATGTAAGATAACTGCAAGTTCAAATATAGTAAAAAAAATACGAACCTGTCTTACGTAATTAGCGACAGTGTATCGAACGTTGGGATTCCGTCTCGTAAAGCACTCTACAGGTCTTCCCGATGGTCTCTTCGCGAAGACGCTGTCATACACGATCAGTGGTCGTCTTCGAGTCACCGGATCCATTTCACAATCGGGACAATCGCTTCGACAGACTGGGAGACAGGGATAAGGACAGGGTGGCGCTCGAGGGCATATCGGCCTTTGTTTCGGGAGAATAGGCGGTGGACACTGCGGGTTGCAGCAGGGCAAGACTGGCTGGTAGCAAGGTGTTGGCTCGGGGCAAGGACGGACCTAAAACGAAAAGAAAATTAAAAACAGCAGCAAGTACCTATAGAACAAGAACTACGTAGATCACATCATTCATAACTTTTTCTTTTTTTTTAATCATTAACTTACCGGTGGGGGGTCACATGGTTCTGGCGGTGGGCAACAAGGCAGCATAGGCGGGCAGCATACAGGTTGAGGCGGTGGTAGAGGAGGAGGATCCTTTGGTGGCGCTCGCCGTGGCCTACAGCACGGCAACATCGGAACAATCGGAGGAACGAGATCTGGGATGACAGGAGCTGGGCACTGCCTGAACACTGGCCTGCAGTTGCATGGCGGGCAAGGTGTGCATGGGCACGGCGGTGGACAGCAAGGCTGGCAGCAAGGAGGAGGAGCAGGACAGGAGTATGTGCAAGGACCTGTCCCGCATGGCAGGATCGCAGGACAAGTCGGGCAGAAACACATCGAACACATTTTCCTCGATACTTTTATGTTCATAAAATTTTACTAGTTAATTTTCCCTTTTTTATAAATTTATAAATAAATAAAAATTAAATTTATTTTTCTTGGCAGTTTATCATCTTTTGTTGGTAAATGACATTTTCTGTCATTGTGTACGAAGATTTTTTCTGTGCCAACCTGCCAGTGCTAGAAGAAAATAAAACAGACTTTTTTCTGGAAAATAATGAACCACGAATAAAAAAATTAAAAAATGATTCACTTGTCAAAAACTTTCACAATTTTTTGGTCAACCTGAAAATTTTCGTGCTTTTTTTATAAAATATTTTTATATAAAAAAACAACAAAACCGCCAAAATGAGTGCTCCTTTCTACAGCTACGACCCGTGTGTATGCACGGGGATGCCTTGCGGCGCCTGCTACCCCTACAGCACGAAGCCCTGCGTGGCTTCTAGGAACGACCTTGGCGTGTGCTCCGTTTGTCCTGGTGGCGGTTGTTCACCCTGCCCCGCTCCTGTGAGGCCATGTCCAGAACCATGTCCTGCTCCTCCCATACTGCCACTGTTACCTCCATGTCCTCCATGTGATAAGGTATGCACGTGAATGGACACTCATTTTGAAGGTTGTAGTCCAGTAGTCAGTTTATTGTATTATTTGACCATTTATTGTTGTAAACTGTCCTTTAAATAATACTAATTATTTTGATAATTTCATGAAATATTTTGTTCACAGCCTGCAACACCTGTTCCCAAACCGGTTCCACTGTGCGACACATGCGCCATCCCTGTGTGCCGGCCAAACCGCTGCAAGCCATGTCCGTGCTACTGCTGCACAGAGCCGGCAGTCTGCTCGCCGAAGCGTTGCAGCTACCCAGGGGTACCAGTCTGTGGCGGCTGCTGCGGCCCGTGCATGCCTGTTTGGTAGTTGGTAGAGCGCTAAAAATGTTGATGTCTTTGTACTTTGTGAATAAATCAATCTGAAAATCGATGTTGTGTTTGAATACTTCAAATGAATTGAAAATACATCTAGATTATGAGAGTCTCAAAATATATCTAACGCAAATGCGTACATGCACACAATGTACTCTATCCTATCTCTATACATTTGGCAATACAGTTTTAATTTATTAGTCCCATATTAAAGAATTTATCCCCTGCATCTACTTACATTGATCCTGAAAAACGATACACCAAGGGCCGGTTCCCACAGGACCGGTCCACATAGACTACTAAAATCCTATTTTTAAAACCTTCATGCATACTGGCTATAAAGAATCTCTTTCTCTTCTTCATCATAAAACGTCAAAAATAATAATGTCAAAAATTTATTTCTAAAAAAATCCAATTTCTTATAAATCATAAAAATAGGAAAATTATTTGCAGATATTAAAAAAACAGAAATATTGTAAGTATTAATGCAAGTTTATTATGAAGAACGCCGAAGGTAGAGTTTACTAATATGCCGTTTACATGGTTACAGATCTCCAAAAGGACACTAGCTGCGATTCACAAGCATGTCAGTACTGCCCCGAGGGTTTGAGTGCGTCAGGCCGGCGCCTCGGTACGGCTGCGTGCAGGGCGAATACAGCATCTACTACAAGCGGCCCAGGTGCGGACAGCCGCGACCGCAGCCCTTCCAGAGGGAGTGCACGGCATACTGCTCCGGCCCCACTAATGCTCCTTTAGAAAGGTGAGATGCATAGTTATTTTAAAAATACACTTAAGAGTTGCACTTGCATCTCTAACATTGGGAAGTCGAACCTCGTGGGTCCTTTCGCTGCTGAACCCTCAAACAGCTGTCCTTAACCAGACAAAATTATAAGAGTGCCTTTCGGCTGTGACGATTGCTTATATCACTGAAACTAAGAACTATAAGAACATTATTACAACACTAGGTAGTCAGATTTCGGGAGCGGGGTGGAAGCTTTTTAAAAAGGATTATATTTAATTAAACTAAGTGATCACGTCCTCGCCGAGTTGGAGGCGATTTAATAATGATTTAATATTGTGGCCGATCGCAGTCGTCCAGTACGGTGTTTACAATTTAGTTCTGCTGACACATCTCTTATGTGAATAACAATTCTACGAATGCTTACACTGTAGAGTGGAAAGTGATGACTTATCTTGTTTAGTCTAGAGCAGAGGGAGCTGACGGATGCATAACTCCTCCCTCCCTAAGTGAGAAATTATCGGAAGTTTCATTTTTATGAGTATTCCGATAATTTCGTTTACATAAAATTTTTACATGTTTGCGGAAGGCAATTAACACAATTAACATAAAAAGAATCAAAACTAATACAAATGTAAAGTATGTAAAATAAGAAGTGTCTGTTTCATTTTCACTAGCACTGATTGCTGCACTGTGTTTCAGGGCGTACGACATGTATTTGATTTCATCCAAATTGATTCCATGCATATTGAGTGCGCGTGCACCGGATAGCGTTGCGTTTACAGGTAGCTCGGGTAGGTGAATCACCGGTACGTGTTCTACGGCGTCTGATGAAATGTAGAGTCGATGGTGGATCTGCAGGCCATGGATTTCCAGGTCACAGGGCTCATCGATGGTGATGATGTACGTGCCGAAGACTGACTGCTTACTGACTTCGCTGTCGCAGTGTTTGGTCAGCGTGCCTTTCAGTCTGCTGTACAGAATCCAGTTGTTCGCGTTGAGCTGCTGGAGTTTTACTTCTTCCAGCTGGATCTGGTGCTGCTTGCAGGAGGTAAGGTCCTTACTGAACCTCATTAGCTGTTCCACGCAGGTAGGCTCGTTATGTAGAGCCTGGTTGTCCGTAGAGCACAGGAAGCGATCGCCGGCGGCAAGCGGGCGACACGGTGTTACGATCGGTAAGTATTTCAAACCCTTCGCCAAAAGGTAAGGAAATTTGGGGAAAATGGAAAGCGTAACGTTTTGGGATTCTTGGAATATAGGAAGTGAGTATATCTTATAATAATTGTAAGTATAATTATCTATCAATGGTATTTCTAAAATAAATGTTATCTGATCCTGTTTCATAAAGATTTTACACAAATAGTTTCTTCTAAATTTAACAAATTACTTTCCGTAGGCTGGTAAACTAAATTGGCAGAGTTTGAAATTAACTTTAAATGATACAATAATTCTGTAGAGTTTACAATTGCTTGGTGTAAAATGGATACTCTACTTAATGCTAATGCTGTTTCTATTTCACTTAATCTTATAAATATTGTACGGAAACTACTTATGAATATGTTATACACTCCTAGTATGTATGTAGAAAAAGTCCAATCGTTTTGTGTGGACGTTATGTTTTGCAATAGGCTTTCAACTCGTTTCAAGCGTTCATCAATAATAATAGAGTTGTTGTTTATTTGCTCTGAAATATTTATGAAACTGTCGAACATTTTTGAGACCAGGGTAATTTTCTTAGATATTATAACTTGATTATTACTCAATTGAGAAGTCAACTTATCATATTTAAGTGCATCATCGTGGTCAAGGTTTCCTGTAATTAACTTTATAAGAGATCCTAATGGATTAATAAGGCCTCGCTTATAGCGTTGCTGTGGTACTAATTGCCTGTATTTTTCTAATGTTATGTCGCGGATGAAATCAGTGTGATATTTATTATTGATAAATTCATGATAATATGGATTGTTATAATCGATTAAAGTGTCTAATTGCCTGTAACTATTGGTTAAACTAACAAGATCGGAGTAAATTCCTTTTAAGTTGATTACTTTAATAATTGTCCAAAAATCTGTTTGCAAAAATGCTTGTCCTTGTTTTACCGGTAGAATGCCTGGATTATCTTTAATCGGTTGCAGTTGAAGGGCCAGCGCCTGCGTCCCTATCATCAGCAGAAGGCACCACCTGCGGAGGGCGTTTTATGTTTTTAATAGGCACTTTGGTAGTCCTATCACCTACTTTAATTGGTAAGATGTTTCGCTTGGCTTTGCCTACAACCTTTGCTTTTACATAACGTGGTTTGTCTTTGCTTTTACGCTTATTTACGTCTTTTGCAAATATTATGTTTCCTTCGGAAAACTCTATATCTGTTTCACCACCTTTCTTTTCCCTAATGGTTTCCTTTTTGGCTGTCGTTTTCTGAGCTATGTATTTATATAAGTGCTTTGTACGTTTCGCATGATCTTGAACTAATTGCTGATAATATTGCTTTTCGAAATTGATTCTAAATGGACTGTCTGAATCTGTATGACCAAAAACTACCTCAAATGGTGTTAACTCAGTTACAGAGTGGATGGTGTGGTTATATGCCATTACTGAATATGTCATAACTGATGCGGCATCTGTACATCGTCTTTCGTATTTAGCCAATCTATAGATCTCTATAATTGTCGAGTGAAAGCGTTCGATAAGTCCCATAGAATTAGGGTTATTTGGGGTTCCGATGTGAAGTTCAACTTTATGTAAATTTAGAAATTCTTTCATGAGTTCGTTATTAAATTCGGTTCCTGGATCTGAGCTTATACGTTTTGGAATTCCGTAGAATGAGAAATATTTCATAAGTGCTCTAGTAACGTCTGATGTTGATTTGCTAGGTATCTCTATTGCTTGTCCTAATTTGCTGAAGGCGTCAATTAGGGTTAAATATGTGATTCCTTCAATACTGAAGAGATCAATGAAAATTTCCTGAAATGGGGAATCTTGAGTTTTAGTTAATTGTAAAAATGGTTTTATGGGTTTCCTATCGTATTTCATTTTACGGCAGGCTTCGCAAGCGTTAATGATTGCGGAAACTGTTTGTTGCATGTTAGGCCAAAAATGATTTCTACGAATTCTAATCAATGTTTCCTTAATACCACGGTGGCATGTTTTTCCTTCATGGTATTGGATAACTATTGCTTTTTGTTCACCCTCGTCTTCTATGTAATTTACCCGTTCTGTACACTCGTAAAACTGAACTACATCTTTCTTAAAAAGTTTAATAATTACGTCTGTGAAAATTCGTCTAAGTTGATCTGATTCAAAATAAATGAAATACTTTGTTTTAGGTTTGATATATTCTTTTAAAAACTGTTTTACTAATTCTGCATTATTATCAGGTAAATGTACTTCAAGAACCTTTTGTTTATCGCGCGAAAGGTTTTTGACTGAAAGTTCATTATCGAATCGTTCAAAGACTAATATTTGATTAGGTTTGTTATCGATTGCTTCGTTTAAGATTGGGATGCCTTGTGATTCGGTATCCTTTGCGGAATGAATAGTTTGTGAGTTATTTGATTGTTCATCGACACAGTCTGAATTATTTGACGATGGAATCGGATATTCTGAACCTAATTGTCTACTTCCTTCTGAGGATGTAGAGTCGGAAATTACTATTGTACTTCCTGATGATAATTTTTCTATTTTCTTTACTACTTTATCAACATGTTTTTGAATACGTTTTTCCTTTTTGCTAACATTTACTTTCATGGACTGATTATCTGAATCGAGAGCATTTACTTTTATGCGGGATAACGCGTCTGCGTTTGTGTTTTGTTTCCCGTTTTTGTACACGATATCGAAATCGTAATCTTGTAAGCGTAAACGCCATCGAGTTAATTTGCTGTTTGGATCCTTTAGCGAGTTAAGCCATGCCAAAGGTCTGTGATCTGTGTAAATGACAAATTTACGACCATAGAGATAAGGTCTGAAGTGTTTTACAGCCCATACAATAGCAAGTAATTCGCGTTCGATTGTACTGTATCGAGCTTCAGTATCACTAAGTGTGCGGCTAGCATACGCTATGGGTTTATCTTTGCCTACTTGTCCTTGTGAGAGTACTGCGCCCAATGCTACATTCGATGCGTCTGTTGTTAATATGAATTGCTTGTCATAGTCTGGGTATTGTAATAATGGGGCATGTGTAAGTAATTCCTTACATTTGTTAAATGCGTCTGTATATTCCTGATTTATTACGATTTTATTTCGTTTCTTTAAACATGACGTTAATGGTTTTGTAACTTTAGCAAAGTCTTTAATAAAGCGCCTGTAATATCCTACAAGTCCTAAAAAGCTCTTTATTTCTGTGGTCGTTTTCGGAATTGGGTAATTTAATACAGCGTCAATTTTATCATCATTAGGTTTAAGACCGTTTTTCGTGATGGTGTGTCCTAGGTAAAGCACTTCCTTACGAAGGAACTCGGATTTATCAAGTTGAATTTTAAGGTTTGTGGCTCTAAGTCTGTCGAAAATTGATTTTAGATGTTCCAGGTGTTGATCTAAGCTGCTGGAATACACAATTATGTCATCAAGGTAAACCATGCAATGGAGTCCTTGTAGACCTCTAAGTATATTATCCATAGTTCTTTGGAATGTTGCCGGAGCTGTTTTAAGGCCAAAGGGCATTCTGAGAAACTCATAATGACCGTTTTGTGTGCTGAAGGCAGTTTTTTGTCTGTCAGATTTTTCTACCTCAATCTGATGATATCCGCTAGCTAAATCAATCGTACTGAAGTAAACGCTTTTTCCTAATTTATCAAATAAGTCATTAATGTTTGGTAATGGGTATTTGTCGTCGATCGTTATGTCGTTCAAACGTCTGTAGTCGATAACCATTCTGTATTTTGTTTCACCAGATGCGTCCATTTTTTTTGGCACTAGGTGAACTGGTGCACTCCAAGGAGAGTGGGATTCCTGGATTACATTGTCTTTTAACATTTTTTCTACTTGTTTAGTAATTTCAGCTTGCTGGGCTGGGGCCTGTCTGTATGGCTTTACGTGGATTGGATCCTCATTTTTTGTCCTTATCTGATGTTTAATTTTGTTTGTGAATGTTAATGGAAGTTGATCGCAATAAAATATGTCTTTATATTTATGACAAAGGCTGTAAATTTTTTCACGCTCTTCGTCGTTTGTGTGGTCTAATCGTAACTTTACCAAATTCTCTTCAAGCAAATTGTCAATTTCGATGTCATTCATGTTTTGTGTCGTGTTAACTTGAATATCAGTCAATTCGAATTTATTAACTTTAAATGGGCAAGTGATTTTATAACTGATTGGTCTGTCTAAAGTGTTTTGAATAATCGTGGATGCGTATCCGTTGCGACAGTTAACGATTGCACTAGGCATTCTAACGCCGTCTGTAAATTCTCTGTAATTTAGAATAGCGTCACCTGAATATTGGTCAACAGGTAACTTTACGCGTTTTTCTGAACGTGGAGGTAAATTAATAACGTAGTTAAGAGCCATTTTACATTTTCGTGCGAATTTCTAAGATTTTGGAAGCATGAATTACTATCTTAAGCAACACCTAGAGATTATTTAATAACTGCGAAAGATAGGTCAATCCTTGTTGTTGACCATTAATGAAACGGATTTACTAAAACTCTTTTGCTTAATTCACAGTGCCCCATCTCCCACAACCATTTTACGAAAAAATTGCCGCAGACTCATTTTCAAAGTCCTGTATCTATTATTTATGCTCATATAATAAGCTTAAAAATATACAGTAATCATCGGACATATATTCTTGTAGTCCATTAATGAAATAGATTCTTGAATTTCATTACCATTATTGAGTAAAATCTAAAAATAATTTGGCAAATTTGAAGATTAACGTCACATTTTGATCGTGGTTTTTGGTTTAAAAACACAGTATAAACTGCAATAAAAGTATCCCAAAATAAAGAATATTCATTGTAGAATTAATTTCTACAGTTATTGTTTAAATATTAGTAACCACTTTGTCAAAATATTGATGTGAATATCAGTATAAATTACAATGCGCAAGCCGACATCGATTAGTATGGCGCGAGCGCCCGTCAAGGCAGGACCTGTGTCATTTTTCCCGCCGTGACGTTTACGTGCGTTCGTGTCGTAAAGCGGTGATTTGTACGGCGACCAAATACATTTGATACTATGCCGAGAGGCTGTTTCGAGTCGGCCGGCCGAGCAGAAATTGAAATGATGAATTTTAATTTCTTTGACGGATCTGGGTGTAACTATGTATAATATGTAGGTATCATGTATTTAATTTAATAAATAAATTATAAAAAAGTATATCCATTATGATAGCACCCTTAACACAAGCATATTGGTTGCCTACTTTTGGACTAGATGGCGCTGTGAAATTGTCCAAAGATTTGTTTATTTATTTATCCGCTTTGAGTTTTGTTTCGTGAAGAAGAAAAAGAAGCGTTTTGTTTTGTTGTTAAATCTATACTAATAAAAGAGGAAAGATTTAATTGTTTGTTTGTTTGTTTGGAGGCAATAGGCTCCGAAAAAAATTTCTTTCACGATTTAGAATCCTAATTTTTTTCTATGTAGGCTATAAAATATTTTCAAAAACTTTAGTCCAAAATCTTTGATAAAATTCGACGTTTAATAAATAAATTAGATAACATGTTAATACTTTTTTTTTCAGTACGATTTTAGTAGGTACTTGTTTTCCAGAAATTCTACGATTTAACTAAACTTCTAAAGTGTTTATATTTTATGCATAATTTATTAACTTCTAAAATATACATATATCCTATTGATAGATGACGTGCTTCGTATTTTATTAAAATTATTACCTGACTAGGTTAAAAAGGTGTGGAATGTTATTTTGGAGATAACTTGGTTGATAGAAATATAGAGAGATGCTAAGTAATGCGCTGAGTTCGAAACTCAGTGTCGTATTAGAAATTCACACACACAAAGAAATCAAATTATTTGCTCATTATCCATTGCGGTATCAGTATTCAACGTTCGAATAATCTTTAGTACTATGCAAGCAATATAAACTGTTTACATAATGACGTCGCTACTGTCATCATTGCTTTCACAAGCAATATGTTCCAATTTGTCCCTTGTCACCATTTCCCTTTAGTTTCTGTGATCTGTGCTTGTTTCTAAGTTGATATCAATGAAATATTCCTTAGTACTTTTGATTTTAATTTTTTTTTTGACACGTGTTTGAAAAATCAAGGTCAGATTACAATAAAATAACAAGTGAAAACGTAACATTGCATTACAACTCGCAATTTCGCAATATTGATGAGGAGATTCCATTGAAAAGTCTGTATTCATTCCTAGGATTCCCCTAACACCATCAAATTCAAGAGAATTCAAGAGAGTGCAGTTTCCCATCTCATGCTTAGGGACCACGATTTAAAATAGTGTGGTTGCATAGAGCCTGCAACGGGCAACCGCGTGCGCAGCTGCTCATACTAATTTTCGATACAAAAGCAAGTGTTGGCGCCCTCACGAGTTTTAGCGGAGTTCCATATGGTAGCGGGAGTAGACTTAATGGAAATCTATGCTTTTCCGACGACCAGTTGTATGTGGAATACTCCAGAGTATGCGCACACAATAGCCTGGTGATTTTAGCACCTGAAGGAAAAACAAAAAAAACATTGTTTACAAAGAAATCTGCGGCAGGTGTAGTGTTTTAATTTTGTTTTAGAAAGATCTCATAATTTTGTAAGTATTCAAATATTTAAACATAATGATGTGTAGATTTTATATCAAAAAATATAATCATTTAACAAAATTAATTTTCTTAGAATATTTTAATTCTATTAGAACCATTTTCCACTTCATCGCAGAAGAAGTCGCGGGCAAAAAGCTAGTATGAAATATGTAGTATTGCCCGCGGCTTCACCCGCTTGAAATTTAGTTTGTCACAGATCGTCATAAATTATAGCCTATACATTGTTATTCTGGTCGACGCCAGGGATGGATGAGCGTCGCTGTCGCTGGCGACAGGGTCTTCTGGTTCAGGGTTCATGGCGTAGGTCTCAGGCAAAATGAAATCCACTCGTACAAATTAATAAACTCAGTGTATTAACGAAAATAATTACACACAGCACTAGAGTCGTATCGGAACTGAGTGAACCAAAGGTCTTGCGATAGGAACGTCCGACCCGAGTGATAGTTGAACACAGACTGCCTAGTACTGCTGTACTGTACTGTAAAGTTTCATCAAAATCTGTTCAGTAGTTTTTGCGTGAAAGTGTAACAAACATCCAGACATCCACACAAACTTTCGTATTTATAATATTAGTAAGACTAGTAAAAAGTAAGATAGTAAGATGAATTATTTTAGTTATTTGTTTACTTATAATAATATTTATTTATTTATTTCTTAGCTCTGTCTGATAATGGATCTGGAGGAGATGCAATGGCCACCTCCGTAACAAAACAATAGAACCATATGGAGTTTGGGCTTGTGTGATTCGCCTTGACGAATATTTCTTATCCAGGGTCCGATGATGGAGCTGTAAGGGGGCAGATTTATTTTTCACTATGTGACTGTCTTTATTTTGTACTTAATATATATTTTACATATTATACCTATTCGTGTTTCATTATAAATCGAAATATAAAAGACTTAATAAACTCTATTAAAAATTTAAATTAATTAATCAAGTTTGAATACCTCATTCTACCTTAAAATTAATAACTTAAATCAAGTCTTAATACGGTCACGGCTCAAGATTTTTTTGTCCATTTCAGCGTTCTTTTTACTCTTTTGACGTTGCGTTGACAGCTTTTACCTAAATTCGCGCGGAATATTTTTGTGAAATGGCTCTTAAGGTTGTTATTAATTATCGGAATACATGCTGTTTTAGTCCTAAGTACCCTGTTTTTCAAATCAATTAGTGCTTCTAATTGTTCTAACAAATCATTTCCAATAAGACCATCGTATCTTTTGTCTACATCATACAAATAAAATTTGTGGTGTTTGTCACTGTTAAATGTTGGTAAAAGGGGGATTTCCATAGTTTCATCGTGAATACTCGACGAATGTGTACTCACAACTTGGAACGGTTCATTTCTTATGAATTCACTGAAATACTGATAGCCAATACGCGGACTGAAGAACGAACGCATGCTGCCAGTGTCGATCATCATGCGAGCATCCAGTTCCGGTAGGTAAATATATGGTAATGTTAATTCCGGATCGCAATTAATGTTTATCTGTTCTGTTCTTTGATGGAGGCTGTTTCGTGAAAATCCTGTTGGAATTCAGTTTCCTGGGTTTCCTCGGGAGTTTCCTCGAAATCAGGGTAATACTGTTCGCTGTACATGTTATTATATTCGTTTATAGGGTATTCACAATAATATTGATCGTAATACGACTGTTCTGCTTCGTCGTAGTTCAGATCATTTAAGTTTGTTTCATTTACATTGTTTGGTTTTGTAGCCGTACGCATAGACACGTCGGTCAGCTGCATACGTGGCGGCTGGACTTGTTGGGCTTGCTGAGCACCGAACTGTGGCTTATAGCCGAATTGAGGCGGTTTGTAACCGAATTGCTGAGGAGGATGTCTATAGCCAAATTGCTGGGGCGGTCTGTATCCGAACTGCTGTGGAGGCCTGTAGCCGAACTGCTGCGGCGGCCTGAAACCTGGTTGATGCGGAGGCTTGAAATAGCCGAATTGTTGTAAAGGTTTATTTCCATATTGCTGGAAGGGTTTGTAGCCTTGATTAGGCGGAAGGCCAAATTTAAATTGTGGAGGAATTATCGGTTTGAAAGCATTAGAGCTGACAAAATGAGGCTGATTGCCTGAAAATTTCTGTTGAGTTGGCGTAAACGAATTGTTAGGTTTGGGTTGCGAATGCATTTTGCTTCGCATGTTATATTGGTCCATAAAGTTTACTTCCTCGAGCACAATCGAGAGGGCGGCTTCCAAAGTGGACGGTGCCTTTAGTCTCACAATGCGCACAAGGTTTTCTGGTAAATTATAGAGAAACACGTTTAACGCGGTGTTGTTGTATATGGTGATTTTGGCGTGACGGATTGACTCGTCTGCTATGGTGTTTACTTTGGATATAAGCATTGACCTGGTTGATTGCACGCGGTTGCAAAAGTCTGTGTACGATTCATTCGATCTGATTTTTAGTGATTCTAATTCGATATTAATACATGCCTCACTACGCGGGTCTCCAAAATGTTGTGTCAGAATTTCCTTAAGTTCCGACCAGTTTGTTAAATTTTCTTGTTCTGATAACAGTGCTGCTGCATTTTCTGTAAGGCGGCTAGTGATAGCGTGGTACACGTATAAATCTTGCTCAACCCCACCTCTATATCTCGATATAACATACTCACATTTTTTAAGGAACAAATTTAGATGTTTTTTGTCACCATTAAAAAATGGAATTAATCTGAGCATCTCGTTGGGTATTGGCGTGATTTGTACGGATTCGATTTGTGGTGAAGCCATTTTACTGAATTTAAATTTATTAATTGATATGCGCCAGTCAGAATTTGTAACAGTACTTTACACAATATTCACAATTAAAATACACGTAGTGATTACCGTGTAAAACACACAATAAAATACACAATAAAATACACAGTAAAAATAAGAGTGGTTATTAATTTAATTGTTCAATTTCGAGAGACAATTAACTTAACAACTTTAATAATTTTTACTTTACACAATGAACTTATTTAATTTAATTCAATATTCAATTTATTTACTTTATTTCACTTTATTTCACTTTATTTCACTTTATTTCAATTTATTTACTTTATTTCAATTTATTTACTTTATTTCAATTAATTTTCTTTACTTTGTTTCAATATTTAATTCACTTAAATCTAAACGAAAAGTGTTAACGATAAAGTTTTATGACGAAAACACAAAATGCGATACCCTGGGAGAAGTTCTATCCCGGAGTAGCAATATTTCCCTACGATTTAAAAAGCATGAAAAATACACAGAGGATAAGGAGTGGAAGGATTGGCGAAAAGTTCTACTCACCAACCGACCGTTCTCTGCATACTCGTTCCACCCGTACTTCGATGACAAATTTATTTGGTTCGGCGGATTTATTAGTTTCCCGTAGTATCACGAATTTAAACGGCGGATTTTGACACCAATCGCGTAAACTTTAGGAAAACTTGCAGCAATAAATCCGAACGGCTGCGCCAGTCAGATTTCGGGAGCGGGGTGGAAGCTTTTTAAAAAGGATTATATTTAATTAAACTAAGTGATCACGTCCTCGCCGAGTTGGAGGCGATTTAATAATGATTTAATATTGTGGCCGATCGCAGTCGTCCAGTACGGTGTTTACAATTTAGTTCTGCTGACACATCTCTTATGTGAATAACAATTCTACGAATGCTTACACTGTAGAGTGGAAAGTGATGACTTATCTTGTTTAGTCTAGAGCAGAGGGAGCTGACGGATGCATAACTAGGTACTACATGACGTAGAATACAATAATTATGTAATGAAAAAATCGAGGACTAACTCATTAGTCATTAGCAAACTTTAAAGAGACCTAGAGAATATTTCTAGACAGTTAAAAGCCGAGCACTGCGTACCTATGTTATTTCTTAAAATTATTATTGGCGTGCATTCCGTCTCTTTCCATAAATACTTTATTGACGGTCGCAACTCATAACTGTCGTCGAAAGTACACAATAAAAAGTTTTATGAGCACTAATAAGAAGATATTTGTATTGGAAGTTTGATGGCTGCTAAAAATAAGTTTGTTTTTCCAGGCCCTGCTGCTACGATTACCCTTGTAAGGCGCATTGCTTCAACCACGGCGCGTGCACGCGGCCTAGCGGGCGGTACGCTCGTACGGTGTGGTACCCTGGTGAATGCCGTCCCGCAGTACCTCCTTGCCAGGCCTTCACGTGTCCTAACCCGCCGTTCCATCCTTGCTGCTACCACACTTGTAACAAGCTTGTGTAACACCTACAAAACTATAACAACGTCTCAGATCAAATTGTGGCGCTGAAACTACTGAAGTCCTGAGTCTTCGAGCCTCTAAGGGTCGGAGATTGTGATGTGTTGTAAACATGTTTGTGAATCGTCGCTAATGTCGTCCAATAAACGTTAAACCTAATTTATGTGCATTGTTTCTTTTATGTGCATTCTCGATTGAGACCTAGCTAATGGAAGTAGTAGAGTCAGTAGTAAGTTATTGAAAATAAGGCCTCCCACTAAGTGGACCCGCAATCTGATGTAAAAGTCGCGGGAAGCGCTTGGATGTGGATAGCGCGCAGGACAGACTAGGCCAGTAGAATTAAACACAAAAATTGATTAAATCGGAAATAATTCCTACAAAAGATTTTTTTGCTTTAATGGCTTCATTGGTTGCCCATTAAGACTCTCCTAAGTTTTCGACTTCGACGGAGTTGTGCTTAAGTGGTGGGGGCCCCCGAAAGGGGCGTTTTTTCGGTTTTCCGGTTATACCGCGTAAAGGACTTACCCTATCGAAAAGTGGTCTTCATGACGGTTAAAGGGCACTTAATCCTGCATTGAATAAGACCAAATTCATATGTTTTGGACAAACCGTTCTCGCGCTAAAGTTCGGCAAAGTAGAAAATATACGTATAATTAATGACCCTCTCCACGTCTAATGGCTTGTTACCCACATGCTTCCAAGCCTTGTAAAGGGTCGCCTTAACCAGTGTAACCCTAACAAAGCTCACGAGTTTGATTCGCTTATCCTTGTTCGTCCCAGCCGTTCCTTAACTGCGGTTGCTGCACCTCTTCCTGGCACTCTCCTGAACGACTCTGTGTTACCGAATGTGGCTGCCCCTCTTCCTTGTACCCTCCTGTACGATTTCATTGCTTAGCCATATGCCTGGTCCAAGGTTCGACGCCACAAAATCAACTTGGTACGAGTGAAAATAGTTTAAATACTATTTCCCGTGCTTGCAACATTTTTCTTTACTGCTTCGCCTCTATTAGTCGTAGAGTGATTGTATATATCCTATAGCCTTCCTCAATGTATGAGCTATTCAACACAAAAATAATGATTTCAATCAAACTAGTAATTCTTAAGATTAGCGCGTTCAAACAAACAAACAAAAAACTCTTCAGCGTTTTAATATGAACTTGTTGTTATTGATTTTTGGCGTCGAACCTTAGACCAGGCATACGGCTAGGCAACGTAGTCATGCAAGAGGATACAAGGAAGAGGGGCAGCCACAGTAGGTAACACAGAGTCGTTCAGGTGAGTGCCAGGAAGAGGTGCAGCAACCGCAGTTAAGGAACGGCTGGGACGAACAAGGATAGGCGCATCAAGCTCGTAAGCCTTGATAGGGTTACACTGGTTGAGGTGGCCCTTTTCAAGACTTGGAAGCCTGTGGGTAACAAACCATTGGACGTGGAGAGGGTCATTAATTATACGTATATTTTCTACTTTGCCGAACTTTAGCGCGAGAACGGTTTGTCCAAAACATATGAATTTGGTCTTATTCAATGCAGGATTAAGTGCCCTTCAACCGTCATGAAGACCACTTTTTGATAGGGTAAGTCCTTTACGCGGTATAACCGGAAAACCGAAAAAATGCCCCTTTCGGGGGCCCCCACCACTTAAGCACAACTCCGTCGAAGTCGAAAACTTAGGAGAGTCTTAATGGGCAACCAATGAAGTCATTAAAACAATAAAATCTTTTGTAGGAATTATTTCCGATTTAAAAGCTAATTCTACTGGACTAAGACATCCTTGTGGAAATTCCCAAGCTTTCCCAAGGGCTGCGATAGGCTGAAACGGTAGAACGAAGGAAGTTATTGAAACTGTTTGTTAAAAAGCTACGAGTACAATTAGAATTAGGGTACATTTTAAAAATTCCTAGGCCTGTCTGTCTAATGAGCACAGTGTAGATCTGAAATATTGTTTGGTACACAAAACAGCTAGTTATTGCCAGCTTTATTGGTTTTAAAGTTTTAAACACTGTTTTGAAACTACACAAAATATACTACGAAAACCGTAGGTACAAAATCATTTCGTTGTGGTTAACAAACGGTCGGAATAAACTTGCGGTAGGTAAGTCTGTAGAAGCTTTTACACCCTTTTAAAACGTACATTAATATCAGTCGGTCTGTAAGTAAAATACATGCCAAAAAACTTATCTGGCATGGACGAGAGAAGTAACAGTGCCACGACAGTGCCAGCCACTAGACAATCACTCAATGTAGAGACATAAAATGTAGCGCAGTGTACAAATTGCTCTTGCTACATAGCAAATTCTATTCTATACCCCGTACACAACACATAATGTTATTCTGGCATATGCGCACGATTCCTCCTACGATCGCATCATTCAGCTTCGCAAAGTTCGCAATCGAATAGTAGTTTTCGCGCGCTTTTCGCGGTCAGTTGCGTTGTATTTTCTTTTTTTCGAAATAGTTTGCGAGTAAAAACTTTTTGAAGACTTTATATTTTTGTGGCCAGTGTTTTATACACGCGAATGTTTTCCTCAAGATGTCTGTGTTTTTTAAATATTTTTTAATTGGATGTTTTATTGGTAAGTCGTTTTCAAAAAGTTACGCAATTTAGCAGGGTTTCTTCTTTTCAAGTTTATTTGGATATATCTAAAGCTTAAAATCGTGAGCCTGTGCCATTTGATTACAACTATAGGCATTTACTTAATTATCTTACAACACTGCTAAATCATAATATACCTAAGATTTTGTGGCGTTGAGACAGACTCGTGCTTCTGTATTTTACTGCTAAATCATGCTTTTTGATTGTATCCCATCCCTGAAAGGACCATTTAACATTAATATTGACACTCAAGAAACTGCTTAACATTTCGCCTGCATCCGTCAGAAAGAGTTATAGTTCCAAAATACTGAACTGTCCTATCAATGACATTGACAGTGGGGCGCCACCATCAATACCGGATCGCTGGTTCCGATTTTTGCCATGTTGGAAACCATATAGTTGAACGATGGTAGCGCCCCCCTGTCATTGAGTTTGGCGGGACAGTTCAGCGTGGGTCATCTATAGCTCCCGCTCGCCTTCAAAAGCACGTTTAAATCAAAAATATTGTTTTTTTTTTCACGGAGTTGAGATATCACGAGTTTCTCCTGAAAAAAAAATGTCTTAGAACAATACTAAGTATATCATTAAACTATTTTGTCCTCTTCATGTTTTTATGTGACTCCTCTGAAGATCTTTAAGAACCCACATGAACAGTAGGTATGAAATAAACAGACGACACGGTCTGACTTACTCTCGCTATTAATAATTAATTTAATACGTTTTATGCTGGTTACTGGACTTAAGTAAGTACTTAGCAGTAGTTTATGAAGACTTGTCCACTTACATACTCATACCTATTACAATTAAAGATCAATTAGGAAGCTAATATCATGTGCCAGTCCGCCTACACGTTACATTCAAATTATGTAAAGTACTTACTAACTACGCCATATGAGTACATGCTTTGTAAAATGATATAAACTCCAGACAAGTACTTAGTAAACATTCTTAAGTTATGTTGATGACACGAGATGACACACCATTTGAATGTAATCATTATTATTTAAAGATTATGATGTCATTTTATTGGAGTTAATAATTGGAATTATCTTTCGGATGCATTAAGCATTCCGCGTTGCAGTAGGTACCATCCTAAATCGTCTTTGTTTACTAATAATAGCTTACAAAGACATCTGCTGAAATTGTAGTGTCATTTAGATTTGTGTAGGAGTTTAATCCTTTAATTAGACTCGTTGAGAGATATTATTTTGTGGTGTACTTAAATGTAAAAAACCACTTTCAACAATTACACCTAGAGCTTTTTAGGTTTAACCATTTGTTTCATTTTCTAGAATTTTTCCGCGCCATACAGATACTATGTGAATTAAAAATAAAACTACTTTACCAATAAATGAGTACCTACCTACATTTAGGTACGTATCAAGCGTGGAAAAGATAAAGTTGACAATGTCGTAGATACAATATTTTACGCAATGAAATTACGCTGATGCAAAGGAACAACAAGGAAGAGTTCGAACTTAACAATCGACTTCCCTCCAGCGCAAAACGTACAGAGATAAAACTAAACGCGATAAGACGAAGAAACAAGAGAGGATGTGTGAGTGATTATAATGTAAACAAATTATACGTTGTTACAGGTCCAGCGGTAACCAGACAGGCGGATATAGACATCAACAGGTTAGTGGCATTTGAAAAGTGGCTGTCCATTTGGCACGCTCGGCGGCCGTCACCTTGGGGCATACCCAGCTGTCATAAATGTATGGAGTGAGCTTTTATTTTACTCGTCCGAAACTTTTAAGCCACTTCGGGCTCTGTCATCGCTATCATAGGCGTGTCAGACGTTTTTATCTAATGTACGGTTCAGTTTCATTTCTTACACACTTTACTAATTTAACCGTAAAGTTTGTAGGCATTTTTTTCTTAACTCCGCCTTTAAAATTCTAAATAACAAAGGTTTTCCTATAGTAAAATTATCTGTGGGCAAATACATGCGCTAACTGTAGACAACATGTGTTTTCAATCCCACTTTATAACGGTATGTGACAAATAAACAGACCTATTCGTTGGCCTATTTCATTTAAAAGCAGCTACTGAACATTGTACTGAACATCAGTATGAAATTCCACATTATTTATTAAAATAGATCGTGCTGTGAAGCACGTGGATTTATGAAAACAAACAAGATTATAGTGATCTTTGAAATATTGCATCAATGCATACCGATCAGGCTGAAACACTAAAACATCTAGCAAACTACGTCAATTCTATTCTTATATCAGTTATAGGTACTTTAAAATACCTTGATCCAACGTGCATTTGGTATTCTGTTTTGAAAACTAACACCTGAGTTTGTAAATATTTACTTTCGACTCTTAAGAGTGAAGATTTCTACTATTTCTAGTTCCTCGTTTATTAATCCACCTGCCCGCAGAACATTTCAATGCCACAACTTCTGCGATATTTTATAAACAGTGGAATTAAGTACCGACTGGTGTTTTCGATCATAAATAGCTATGTATTAACACATCATAACAATTTAAGATTAAGCAGTTAATTTAATATTGTTCTAAATTCTTGGACAATCGCCATACCAGACACATCCTTGTGTTGATTATTAATTGAAAGCTTTACTTTATGATACATAGGTAGGTAAGTAACAGTTAACGATCAATAAAATTGTTTCAGAGTGAAGCTTGTATCCAACGAAGCAGTTCCATCACCCCCAGAATATACCAATCACCCGCGCAGATATCCAGAACCGTATTCTCAGTACAAAAGGAGCTATGATTATGACTATCGTAGCGGTGGGCACGCCCCACCGCTCTCGGCGGTACAATCTCTACAATCTCTACATGGTGCCTCGGAGGTGCCCGCTGCAAAGACGATCGCGGTCTACCAACCACGGGAGGACCCCCGCCTCTTCTACCAGTCTAGTTCGTATCTTAAGGAAATTGATAGGAAAAACCTGATTGGGGAGGCGTCGTCTATATACCCAGGACGGGAGGTGGTACGTGCTGGCAAAACCTATGGTCTGAGGTCGCTAGAGACGCGACGGATGGATAGAAATGCAAATATGATAAGCCCAGGTACTTAGTATTGAAGAAATCCCCTATTATTGTTCATCAAGCTTATTTTACCACCTACTTTACATAGAGCATTTATTATCATACTATTTTACCTGCGTTACAGGTTACAAAAACGTCTGTGTCAAATGCCCTCAAGATAGAACCTTGATCGCCAAGCCTGGTTCCGACATGGTGGTCTTCCAATACCCTCGGTTAACGACATGCTCTGGGCTGAAAGTGCCTAGAGATGTGCGGTTTATTCCACTGTATGGGCCTAAGTTTGGATCTCTGCTTACTAAGGGATCACATATAGTTATTGGTCACATTTCATACAAAAACAAGGTACGACTAACGACACAATGATTCAAATTATACTAAGATTTACTGATTAAACCAGTTCACACTTATTATTTATGTATTTTTTGCAATTTTCAGGATATCCAAATGTGCAAAATGGAAGTGCATGTCATAGTGCAAAATTGTGCGGTTCCAAGTTATTTAATATCGAAATGCGATGAAAAGACCAAAGTGTGCAATTTCTCCTGCCGGGACCCAAACATGGAGCTGCAAGGCCACACAACGCTGTCCTGTGGAGACACGATGGGCTGGACGGACTGGACGGGGGCACTGCCTGTTTGTAGAGGTATTTTTTTATTATTATGTAGAAAAAAATCGACCGAGGTTTTTGTAACCGGTTGGGTGGCTATAAGGTTTCCACTTTTTTCTACAACACTGAACACACCTATTGGGAGGCCTTTGTCCAGCTACTGAACAAAGGCTGCTGGACA
Source organism: Ostrinia nubilalis (assembly GCF_963855985.1). Classification (NCBI taxonomy): domain Eukaryota; kingdom Metazoa; phylum Arthropoda; class Insecta; order Lepidoptera; family Crambidae; genus Ostrinia; species Ostrinia nubilalis. The sequence goes on along the minus strand of NC_087088.1, from coordinate 8,781,785 downwards.
CCATCAGTAGAGGTCATTTGGCTGAAAAGAACGAACGGATGAACCTATTATTATGACCTTTGCCTAAGCTATTCAAACTGCTCGTCCTAAAAGACCATAATAAATATCCTCCAAACTTAAATCTAAGTCTAAAGAATAAATTGATTATGTAAGGACCACAAATATTTTTATTTATTTGTTTTCACCATCTTAAACTATCTTTATTTTATTTCTCATCAACCGCTAATATCCGACGTAGGGAGTTACAATATCAATTCCCGCTTCAATTTTATTTATCTGGAATATTCCAACTTCCTTCCAGCTCGAACCTGGTGCGAGCGTCCACTGCCCCCGGACAACGGCCGGCTGAGCTGCAAAGGCCTCCCCGAAGGCACGGGCCTAGCTGAAGGGTCTACGTGCCGCGTTCGCTGCGCCAGAGGTTGGCACTGGTCTCCTCGCGCAGCCACCGTGTGTCGACGAGGAGCATGGACCTTTAATATTACGTGCCAGAGGAGAAGTAATCATTCATTTGGGGGATAGAAAGTAATATTCTAACAAAGTTTTCCTATTATTTTTAAGTAAGTAGTATTATTCGTTCTAAGTAAAAAATAAACATGTAAGAGTAGGTACCTAGTACTATCGATACTAGTACTACAGTTACTACTCACCCGATGTATTTGTGTGATAAGCTACTTATTTGTTTTAAAAAATTTAGATTTTTAATATACACATAATAAACTTTTAACATTGTATTTAAGTAATTAGTGTATAATAACCATGATTTATTTTTGATAAAGGATTTATTTACAACTCTGTTTTATTCCGCGTTTAGATATTAGATACCCTAGAAATTATGGTATAATATGAAATAACAGGACTTTTTGCACAGAAACTAGCTCGCAGGGTATCTCCAGTTGGTGAAATGCTCTAAGTATCAAAAAAAATTAATAACGTTAACGTTATTATTATAATGTAACGCTACCGTTACTTTATTTCTTTGCCCAAAACGTAATTTTTAAAAATATAAAAGAGTTGCCAGTGTATAACTTCTCCCCAAAAATTTAGGAAGAAAATTGACCTAAACCTAAATAATAAATTATAGCCTGACCAGGAACATAAAAACCCTGGCATAGAGGCGCGTCAATTGCATTTGATAGTGCAACACTGGGTACAGTCGTACCTGTATTAAATTAATAGGCTAACTTTATGTATCAGGATTCAGGATTATAGGCTAATTTAATATTTTCATAAATTAACAAAAAAATATTATATTATAGGTAAACTGGTTTAAATAAATTAATTGAAACCATCAATCGAGCAAGTAGGATTTTATTATTATTCATCAATAATCAAATTCTGAACTTGAATATTCAACTACAATGTCTGCTCATGAACGCTTCAAACTCGGTACTTCTTTCCCAATTCCATAAAATTCAATACTTACAAAGTGACAAAAAACTTTAAAATAGGTAGTTGAAACAAACCACAGCTAATTTTCATAGTTGACTGTACTATACGATAAACATGTCAGTCAATTTGACAACCTTTGTCGGAAACATTATTCAATGAAAATATTGTCCGAACCCTTAGTATTTCTCTTCGACAAATACTTTAACACATTGTGAACCACTTTTCTTTCACGACTATAAAAAGATTTTAGCAATTTAATTCACAAAATCAATTGCGCACATTTAAAATAAAGTTTGTTTACACTTTGACAGCAATAGACTGACATGCAAGGTGACATGTCAATGAAGTTTTCAGTTACTGTTGCCATTAAAAGAAATTAGTACCATTAATTTTCCGCAACATGGCGAGGGTTTTTATGTTCCTGTGGGTCTAGTCAAAACGCACTTTAAAATCGCAAACCCATCGCAAACCAGTCGCAAACAAATAAACAAATCGCAAAAGAGGTCGATAACAAAAAAGGCTTAGTCAAACGGCAAAAAATCGAATCGCAAAGCCCTACCTATCGATAATCGAAAGACTGGATTGAAATTTCCCATACAAAGGCTTAGCCAACATGCATTTAAGACTCAATCAAAATCGAATCGAATCGCAACACCCGCCATTTTCATTGCGATTACTTAAACCCCGGTGATAAGCTTCGATTATATCGAAAACCAATAGGGTGAGTTGCACCACTTAACTTTGACCGTAACTATGACGTTAACCGGTGTTTTTTGTATGGAGTTTGACAGATTTTAGACGTTTGTCAAAGTTAAACTAAGATGGTGCAACCCACCCTAAGGCTGTTTTGACAAATCCGTATCGCGATGTCGTTTTGACAGCTAATTTGACAGCGAAGCATAGACGTAAACAGAGAGCAGAAAGAAGGAAGAAACTAATTTAAAAAAAAAAAGCTAAAAAAAGTAAAAACAATCGCAAAGTCATAGACATTTTTTAACTTTTATTCGATTTTGAATGAACTTTTATGTCGCCGCGTCGTTGGTGGTTCAATGTGCATTTTGGCTGCCATTTTCCGATCGAATCGAATTACTGGTGACGCGGCGACTGACATTAGTGAAAACTTCCTATTGGTTTGGGATGGCATTTTGACTAGACCCACTGGTCAGGCTATAAAATGTTAAAATTGAACATTGCGCGTTTAGTTTTTTGGGATATTTTGGGAAGACAAAATGAACATTTAGTGTCTTGGTTGGGTAACCAACAATAGTTACACAAATTATACCTAGTTGGAGACACCACCACAGTTCACAATATAACATACTTTTATGAAGCTGTCAAAGTGCAATATTCTCGGTCCCACTTTTATACGAAAACGTCAAGCCTTTTTTTTTGTGGCAACTCAAGAAACGTTTTTTTGGTCTCAAAACTATTCAAATCCAATGTTTTACTTATTTTATTTGAATTTTTGAGCTAAGAATTTAAAATTGTGAAAATTTTCAGAAAATCTTTCAGAAAATATTGGTCTTGGGATAGTTAGTGTCTTAAATTATTTTACTTTTTTATCGCATTCATATTTTTTTTCAGTACTGACTATACTATATACTATATACTGATATCGAAGCTAAATAATTTTATTGCAATTAATGTTTTCACTATTTTAAAAATATACTTTTTGTGGGTAAATACATATTTATTATGTGGTATCCCCAACCGAAGTTTTAAAAATGGAACAAAAAGTTTGACATTTTCGGCCGTTAGATGTTTTGGATTTTTTGCTTGCGAACCAACCAATGGTTTTTATTTACATTCAATCTTCGTGTAAAATGTATAATTAGCTAAAACTGTGCACAAATAAAGTGATTAGGGATTGGGATATAAAGGGACAAAATGGGAACCAACTCAAGTAAACCTCACAACGAGGCAGCTGTTCACATACATAAAAACAACGATGCGGATGTTGGAGACAATTTCGATCCTAGGTCACCAACTCCAGAAATAGTCAGAACACCTCTACAAGTAAGTATAACGTCTAATTAATTGAAGTTATAGATTGTTACAAGATTAACATTCCTAATAAACATTTCACACTGGCTTCAATCAAAATTGGCACGGTTCTAGCCAAAAACAGCATTCATTTAAACTATTAGGCATTGTTTATTTAAACCATTATTGTTGACCTTATAAGCTACTTCATAAAGTTAAATTATTATTACTTGATAAAGGATTAAGAATTTTCGCGCCATATCACATACAAAAGTCGCCTTGTAACCGTTTAATTCTAATAATAATGATACTACACAGTTTAAATCAAACATAGTTAGTTCATTATGTATTTCAAGTGTTTAAAGTTGAAATTAACCTAGTTTTGTATGTCTAATTCCAGGGGAAAGGCGGAAGCAAGCACAATATTACAAAGAATGTTGACCTAAGAAAAACATTTGAAAATGCAAAAGGAGATGAGAAGCTCATTCACAACAATCCTATCTTATCAGCTGTCATTAAAAATCACCTACAGTCTTATGATCCTAGGTCACCCAGTCAGGACTTTGAACGAACCCCCATTGTTATTGCATCTAAAATAGACGAAGCTGCCAGTGACCAACATATGTTAAGAAATAAGAATGAAATAAACTGTGGAAGTCCGTGTCTTCGAGATGATAGTGACATAAATGATTATTCTATTGATGCCACCAGAAGCCCAGATTTAGTAGTTCCCAAAAACTTGTGTGATGGATTTTTTGACATGACTCTAAATGAAACAATTAAAGAAACTGAAGAACCATTAGGTTCTTCAACTGCGTCCAATGATGCTATACAAGAAAACATTTCTCCAGGTGCTGAAAGACCTACTCAATTATTAGAAACAAACTTTGATTATGTGGAAACTGATAGTGACAAATTTGAAGATAGTGAAGAGAATGTGATGAAAAAGGAAGAATATTCCATTGACAACCTAAAGGGTATACCACAGTTTGAAATTCTGGATGATGATCCCAGATCTCCATCTGTTGGTATTGAGAGAACACCTATTGTTGTCTCCAAAACCAATCTGGAAGAATCAGCTGAAGAAAATGTTGAAGAAATGTCTGATGACACCCTTATAAAGGTTTTACAAAGCACAAATGCTGAGCTTCGTCAAAATATAGCTAAGCCAGAAGACAAAAACCCAGAAGGCTTAATGATTTATGAAGATGAGTCACTGAATGACACTCCTAAAAAGTCCAAATCCACCAGTAACAGTGGTTGTAGAACACCCTTATCTTGTATGAAGAACAAAACAGAAACGGGTCATACCAGATCAAAATCAGCTAACACATTGTATGATCCGAAAAATCAAAAATTGGTGACTAAGCGTGCATCTCACATTCCCAGGCTGAAGTCTCTGTCTAAACAAACTAAATTGCTAACCACTGGGAGTACTGTATCGCTGAAGAATATTTCTCGTGCATCAGTGATAAGTGGAGATTGTGAGAATACTCCACCACATTCTCACCGGGACAGGTGGGACAAGGACAGCAGTATTGTGCTTTAAACATGAAACCTTTAGTAATATTATGTATCTTTTTATGATTAATGAAACATGGAATATAATTTGAACAATATTTCATTATTCTTTTTGTTACAACTAAATTTTAGTGTTTACTATGACTGTAATGATGACAAACAAAATATGTTGATTATGATGGATGACCATTGTTGTTTACCACAATGAGTATTTTCAATTTTGCAACCACTGAAATAAACTTTTTAACCATTTGTTTTTTTTTCTTCAATTCACTAAATAAACATCGACAGCTATTTGACCTGGTGGTGGTTCATGGCGCATACCTACCTAATATGAAAGGCCAGCTGTTGCGGGTTCGCATCTCGCTAGGGAAACAAGCGACAATTTTTGTTGGTTCCACTTTGATCACCCATTGCCCATGGAAGGGAGGGATAAATGACCTGGGTGTGGACTTCAGTATTATCATTTTAGTTTCATTTGATCACCTGTAAATAAATCGCACCTCGAAATAGTCACATGTCCAATTTATTGTACGTATTTTGTTATGTAATATTTTTGATATTTTATAAAAACCGCAAGAAACAAATTGGACATGTATAGTCCAGTAGAATTAGCTTTTAAATCGGAAATAATTACTACAAAAGATTTTATTGTTTTAATGGCTTCATTGGTTGCTCATTAAGACTCTCCTAAGTTTTCGACTTCGACGGAGTTGTGCTTAAGTGGTGGGGGCCCCCGAAAGGGGCATTTTTTCGGTTTTCCGGTTATACCGCGTAAAGGACTTACCCTATCAAAAAGTGGTCTTCATGACGGTTGAAGGGCACTTAATCCTGCATTGAATAAGACCAAATTCATATGTTTTGGACAAACCGTTCTCGCGCTAAAGTTCGGCAAAGTAGAAAATATACGTATAATTAATGACCCTCTCCATGTCCAATGGTTTGTTACCCACAGGCTTCCAAGTCTTGAAAAGGGCCATCTCAACCAGTGTAACCCTTTCAAGGCTTACGAGCTTGATGCGCCTATCCTTGTTCGTCCCAGCCGTTCCTTAACTGCGGTTGCTGCACCTCTTCCTGGCACTCACCTGAACGACTCTGTGTTACCTACTGTGGCTGCCCCTCTTCCTTGTATCCTCCTGCATGACTACGTTGCCTAGCCGTATGCCTGGTCTAAGGTTCGACGCCAAAAATCAACAACATGAAGTTCATATTAAAACGCTGAAGAGTTTTTTGTTTGTTTGTTTGAACGCGCTAATCTTAAGAATTACTAGTTTGATTGAAATCATTATTTTTGTGTTGAATAGCTCATACATTGAGGAAGGCTATAGGATATATACAATCGCTCTACGACAAATAGACGCGAAGCAGTAAAGAAAAATGTTGCAAGCACGGATAATAGTATTTAAACTATTTTCACGCGTACGAAGTTGATTTTGTGGCGTCGAACCTTGGACCAGGCATATGGCTAAGCAATGCAATCGTACAGGAAGGTACAAGGAAGAGGGGCAGCCACATTAGGTAACACAGAGTCGTTCAGGAGAGTGCCAGGAAGAGGTGCAGCAACCGCAGTTAAGGAACGGCTGGGACGAACAAGGATAAGCGAATCAAACTCGTGAGCCTTGTTAGGGTTACACTGGTTAAGGCGACCCTTTACAAGGCTTGGAAGCATGTGGGTAACAAGCCATTGGACGTGGAGAGGGTCATTAATTATACGTATATTTTCTACTTTGCCGAACTTTAGCGCGAGAACGGTTTGTCCAAAACATATGAATTTGGTCTTATTCAATGCAGGATTAAGTGCCCTTTAACCGTCACGAAGACCACTTTTCGATAGGGTAAGTCCTTTACGCGGTATAACCGGAAAACCGAAAAAACGCCCCTTTCGGGGGCCCCCACCACTTAAGCACAACTCCGTCGAAGTCGAAAACTTAGGAGAGTCTTAATGGGCAACCAATGAAGCCATTAAAGCAAAAAAATCTTTTGTAGGAATTATTTCCGATTTAATCAATTTTTGTGTTTAATTCTACTGGCCTAGTAATGTGACTATTCAGAGGTATAATTTATTTTATAGGTGATCAAAGGAAACTAAAATAATAATTTACCTTTTCGGCCCAACCATAAGCGGGTATTTCGCCAAAAATGGTCAATTTTGCCTAATTTCCTTGGCACGAATTTTATTTTTGTTTTTAACTATTTTTAGTTTCCCATTGCATTAAGTAGTAAAAACTAAGCTAATATATCTAGAAGGGGTGTCATAATTCGTTTTAGAAACAAAGTTATGAGGTCATAAATTTTTGGTAGCCAAGGAAATTATTATAAATATTTTTTTCTCTAAGTTTTCTTCTGTGGTTTGCTTTTTTTTTGTTCGAGCCATTTTTGTGTACTTTCGCAAGCAAACATGCCAATGAATATTATATCATTACGACCTTTTTACACAACTAAGGAAGATAAATGCAGTAGATTGAGTTAAAAGTTAAAAACAAGTTTTTCTATATCTATTCTGATACCTATTTCTTAAAATGTGAATTTTAAACTTATTCCAATAAAGAAATACTCAAAACTTGACTTTACGCCGAATTATTAATGGTCTTTTATAATTTCCTAGGTCATTTTATGCCACGGAAAACAAGGAAATTAGGACCAAAGAAATTAGATTTATGCCTAAAAGACACCACAGACAAAAACCTATTTACCCTATGCATTTACTATTTAAATCATGGGTTAACCCCTACAGACACTACATTTGTGTAAATAAACAATAAAATTAATCCATTGTTTAGTTGCAAAAAACCATCCAAAGAAATTGACTTTTTAGTAAACAAAAACCCAAGGAGGGACCTATTTATGCGATTTGTCGCGAAACTGATCAACGACGTACTGTCCTGCTTCAATGGCCTCTTGGGACGAAATGGCCGAGTGTAGTGGTGCAGTGCGTTACATTCTAAGTTTTTTCGTTTCGTTACAACAATGGTCGAAACGAAGACCCAGGGAAATTATACTTTTGACCTGGACAAGAACTTAACTTCACTTTATTTTCTTCCTATAAGTATTTGACATTTAAAGTTTTTATTTTCCGATAGCCAAACGTTTCTCAAATGTAAAGAGAGTGCTATTAGAATTAAATTACGCTTCAATTTGTTATCATGAGCCTTCATTTTGGCAAACAACAGTAATGGACATAACAAGGAAATTAGAAAAACGACTTTTGATTAAGTTTTTCTACGGTATTATTTGTAGTTTCTGCTATTGTAATAGCAAAAACAAATAAAACTGTTGATGAACTTTCCCATAAAAATAGTTTTATACAGATAGATATAAAAAAACATGTGTTCGCCTGCCTGGACACAGAAAATTTACTGTTTCGGCGAAATACCCAAGCATGCCAACGTGCAACGGGACTGCAACGTTCGCGCGGTGGTAAGTAAGTACATTCCATGCTCTAGCTCCTTGCAGGGGATAATGGAATGCTATTTCGAAGCCGAGCTTCGATGAATGTCTGTCTTGCAATTTCTTACCTCAAGAGAGTCAAAATAAAAAGCAAATTTCTATATTTTATTACTTTATTGATGTCATCACGTTATACGTAAATACACTACATAAGTAAATTGGTTTAATAACAATTCATTGTTACTTGAAATACCTTTACAAAAATATGCAAAATCACAAAAGGTACATAACATAGTACATAATAAAACGTTAGTATTCGCACAGTTGCTAATTCTTTATGGAATGGTTTTAGAACTCAACATCGAAATGAAGATGATTTGGTTGGATTATTCACGAAAATAAGCCACAAATATAATAAATAGGCAGTTAATCTTATACTAAACAAGTAACTTCTTCAATCTCCTTACAGGCCACGTAGAGCTAAAAAAGCAAAATTGTGTATTAGTTGATCATATTATAAACAAATGTAATATTTTACAACTTAGAAGTTGAAAGGTATTTAGTATTTACCTACATTTATGTCACTGAATTGTCTAAGTACGAGTATTTAAAGACAATCATATTGTCTAAACTCTAAAACATCTACAGGGTGCTTGGATGTGAGATTCTGGAAATGTATAGTAAGCAAATACATAATAACGGATTATGGACCTATAAAAATATAGGTCCATGTAACAGGTACGATTAAAAAAGTGAAATTTTCGAAATCCGCAAACACCCATTTCAAATAATTATCTATAGGTACTCCAGTATTCTTACATTTAAAATAAAAAATTATGAAATGAATTTCGGTCAATTTCTTAACTAAACTTATATAAAATTATACACCTCTAGAATAGCCAAACACCCTGTGCACCACAACATCAATAATTTATTTATAGAGGAGTTAAAATCTAAACATCAAAAACATGGCTTTAGAACATGTTTTAGTGGTCTTCACAGTCCATTATTTATTTTGTAAAATTGTTGAAGGTAAGCCAAGTAGGCATAAACATTCATCGAAAATGTCTAGTAATTATGTCGCTTGTGACTTGTATTACTAGACATCTAATACAGTTTTAAGAGAAGGTACTATTGATATAATTATTATAAGTTTTATGTTAGTTCAGAGATCTTACACACAAAGAATTTGATTAATCTTAGTTTATTTATATTATTAGTAATATTCATCGCATTGGCAAGCTGAACAATTCCATGCACAGTCATAATAATTAAAGTATATAAAGTAAAACAATTTAAAAACAGGCAAAGTTAATAAAATGATTGTCAAAGAAACCATTATAATGACCAATAGCCAATTTACCGAATAATTTGTAGTAGGTGTTTTTTTTTATATTATGCTATTAAATCTGAAAAATTTGGCACCCTAAATTTTAAACGTATGACCAATTATTTAGGCCTGGGAATGTAATTGTATCAAATAATAAAATATTATGCAGATGCCGCGCTAAAAAGCCGGCACTCAACATTGATTTAAATGTTTTTAGCAGAATTGCACTAAGTTACTATAATCTAACATTGAATACATCTATTCTCAACATTTGTAGAGTTAATTGAATGGATTATTAACCGAATTATCCTGAACCCTTTATACATAGGTACAATCTTTATTTTGCTTTTTGATTTCAGTTAGCAATCCATTCTTCCAACTCTGTAATTAACAATAATATCCAACTACATAATAACATTTACCTATATTAAATGCAAACAAATTACTAAAGTACACAGTTGATTTCACACTCATGAAATGTGTATATTCTGATTATGACTTGCTTTAAAAAATAATGAGATAACAATGTAAACAAATAAATGACTTGTACAACACCATCAGGTACTAAACTAATAACATAAACACTTCATATTGCAATTTCAACTGTTCATATACCAACTATTTTCAATTTAACCATCACATGGTTATAGATAGAATACTGTCCATATTATTAAGAGGTAGTTTATCAAAATTCATATTGTATTTTAAAATTCTTTAGTTTTGTTGGGGCGATCAATAGCTTTAACAACATTTATAAGTAACTTTTAAACTACAGGAATGTTGATTTTCTTGCTGTGGTATTCAATTGTCCTTGGGGTCATTTGCTTCATCCACGGATTCTGTCGAAATTGTTAGTAATGTTGTTAATATAAAATCACACACACACACAAACAAACCAAAAAATTAAAATAACCATGCCATGTTTTTATAATTACATATTACTAGCAGATGGTCACAACCAAATCTTGGCAACAACTTTGATTTTACCAAATTAATGTTCTTTTCAGGTTTTTCATGAAAGCATAACAAACAACCAAACTGAGTTTCTAAAAACTAGTTCTTTGATCTGGTTAATTAAAAATTCTTGGGCACAAAACTGAAATTATGGCAGTCTTTTTGCAGGGTAGTTTATACAAAGGTCAAGTCTCTAATGTGTAGGCAGAATTAGCACAATATTCAAAATAATCAATTAATGCATTTGAATTTGAAGATTTGAATCTTACCTTCTTCTTTGTCCTGAGTATTCTGGGCAATAAACTCGCGCAGATCTGAATATGCCTTGTCCAAATTGTCATTCATTATTATGATGTGAAAATTGTTTGGTAGCTTGCCTGTAAAATTGCATAAGACTTCACATTAACATATGTAAGAAACCAGTAAACAATAAATTCATAACTGTAACAACAAAGATAAAACAAGATATATTATAGAGTTTATTACCTAAACAATGATTAACACAAACATTATTGAGAATTAGATAACTACGAGAAAGAGATAACAGCAATATCTTACATAACAATCATCATAAATTATGTATGTAAACAATAAAATATAATAACTCATTACATACCAAATTCAATTTCTCTGATAGCAGTATCCAAGCGTTTCCTCAATGTTTCCTCATTTTCAGTGTTACGAGCTCGTAAACGTCTTTCCAGCTCTTCAATTGAAGGCGGCATCACAAACACTAGCAGTGGATCGAGATCTGTTTGCTTGACCTGCTTCACACCCTCAATTTCGATGTCCAGCACGCAAATCTTGCCGGTGCGGCGAACGTCATCAACAGCTCGTTTGCTGGAAAGTTATAAAGCAGCCAATTAGTTTACTGAACTTGGGCTAGTAGATGTTTTAAACTTAAAAAATGACTTAAATCAGTGAAACCATGGACCTGATAGGTCCATGACTGAAACATATTAAATGTAAGATGAATGAAGTAATAATTAGCTACTATTATTAATTTGAAATATACCTGCAGTGGGTAGTAAATAGATATCATTTGAAAAACATTTGATTTATCTACATGTTCCATATAATATACAATTTAAATTGTAAACATTTTCATAATGAGACCTATTGGAAGAACCAATCAATCTTCTTGATTAAATCAAGTGACTTCATTCAAGATTATGATACTATGGATACAGTTGCCTAACAACTTTTGTGGCAATATTATTAGCATGAGCAAACAGTTGTGGCAATGTTTTTTACGCAAGCAAAATATTTACTTTACAATGTTTTAAACTATTGATTTATCTCAGGATTTTAAAAAGGAAGGCTATCAATCAAATATAATTTAAAAGATATTAAATATGGATAAATTGCACATCCTCCATAGTTTTACAATGTGCAAATAATGTCATATACTTTCGTGAATCCGCATAAATACTTAACCATAGTTTGAGCAAGGAGGTAAACAATGACGAAACTGAAGCGAATCATTTTGGCATTTTGCCAATGCTCTCAAAACAACGAGCACATGGTAAAATCCAATTCTTTCAATAGTACTATGGAAAACACATGAAACTTACCTTGTCCCATACATATTCCCGCTGAAAGTCGCGGTCTCAATAAACTCGCCCCTTTCCACCGCAGCAATCATGTCATTTTTGTTAGTGAAGTGATAGTGAACTCCATCTTTCTCACCCGGTCGTGGGTTTCTCGTTGTGTGTGACACACTAAATCCAAACTTATCTGGAAACTCCTTGAGCAGACGTTTCAGTAATGTACTCTTGCCTGACCCTGAAGGACCACACAGCACCAAAGGACGAGGCCCTTTCTGCACCATTGTCGCAAAAACTGCGGGAAATTAATTTGATTAAAACTAGCCAGCCGCATAGGTTACTAGCGCTTTAGACGTATGTTATTAATAAATAAAATAATCTTACGTCTGAAGAACTTCGTGATAAAAGCTTCAACTTGATATTAGAAGCAAAATCTGGTCAATTCGAGACCCTTTGCAGAAACAAATAATTTATTGAGCGAGAAAACCCATTCACCATGCGCGGCTCAAGACGTAAATTATGACGTTAATGACGTTTAGACGTCAGCCCAGCCAGTCTGACAGTTGGCTACCCATTGACATGTATACTATGAACCAGGCAAACCTTTAAAATAAACGTGCATAATACATACACGATTTGGGAAGGAACATGGCCGTGCCCCATAGAGTTATTAACCCAGAGCCCCGATTACGGTAACTTTTAACGTCAACAATCCAGACACGCTTCTCGATTCTGCGATACGATTGGTCGTTCAACAGCGTACGTCAGCTGTTTTGACCAATCGTATTGCAGAATCAGAAACGCGTCTGGATTGTAGACGTTAAAAGTTACCGTAATCGGGGCTCAGGAGTGGAACTGACAGGCAATCCCCTCTAGCAATGTGAGTAGACCAGTGGTTCACTCAGTTTATAAAAACTAGTTGCAGCGCCACCAATGACGTATTCCAAATGTCACTATTGATGAGTAACGTGCTGAGACAAAAATGGTTAATTGCAGTGTATTTTATTGTAAAAAGAGATCTGAAACTTCAAATCTTGAAAAGGACAATATTACCTTACATCAGTAAATATTATTTTATTTATTTTACATTAATTAATACACTAAATTTGCAAAAAACTAAATTTCAAGAAGTGTTGCCACTGGAAAGCACAAATTCCTAATTTTGTAAAATTTTTAAGAATAGTGTACTTACGAATATAATCGAAATTCTATGTTAAAAATTTGATACTGCCTACCTATTGGCAGGAAGTAAGTATTTGGAAAAGAAAGTTTTTTTTTATTTGGTCAATATACTAATTAATTAATATAAATAAATCCTATGTCCAAACGTTTGTATTAATACAATAAAATAATGTTCGTCGAATCTGCCTATTTCATTATTACATAGTACGGTCAGTGTTTGGTAACCCAAAAGTGTACATTTTTATTTCAATACGCTGGCCACCCAGCGGAAATTTTAGTGTGGTACAGCACAATATGAAATATCGATATCGACATCGACTTGGTGATTGTATTGTTAGAAAAATGTAAGAGTCGCACTTCTCCTGTAAATAATTTTACGTATAAACCGAACAAAAGAAAATTGAAACAGAGTTCCATACCATCTTTTAAAGTTGAATTTCGACGTTGAGCTACCCTTCTCAACGTCGAAATTCAATATTGAATATTGAAAGAGAATTAATACTCCAAATACCACCTCCTGTTCATCCTCTAAGGTCCGGTTTACACTAAGGCAGAGCGGAGCAGAAAAGTTTTTGAATAACCAATCAGATTCCCTTATTTGCTCATCGCCACTCCGCTCCCATGAAGCTAAAGATAAAAATGGAGGCCAGACTTGGAACAAAAACTTGAGTCAAATACCTACTTATCTCTATCTCGCTCTCTGTGGGCCGACCTCTCTTTTTAGTGTGGACTGTAGTATTGCTATCTCCTGATTTAAATCTCCTAGTAAATTCTTCGAAATAGCTAATTCACAAACCAAATCAGAAGTTAAACATATAAATAATTAAATATTTCTTTTTGATATCCCATAACTCTAGGGTATTAATACGACCACATAATAGGATCGAATGGCATATTTAATATTTTTCAATTCATTATTTCTTTTTCATTTTTCATGCAAATTCATTCGTCAAAAATACGACTATTATGTAAAACACCGTTACATTTCTTTTAAATTATGAATAATACAAACGAAGAATAAACCTCACGACATGTTGACTTAAAAATCGTCTTTATCTCCTACAAAATAAAAGCGCATATTGCATTGGAACGGTTACACTTACTGTACTGTGGTCTGTACTAGTGTAATTATTTAAACGTCGCAATTATAAAAACCAGTCATAGCGGTGACAGTTTAAGAACTAAAAATGATGATATCTTCGAAAATATGCATTTTGGAACACATGATTCTTGGACATTATAAATTATTTTTATGTACAGAATAAACCCTTAAAGTAATGGGATATCAAAAGGTGACACGCTGTATAAATATTAGGTACCTATTTCATGGGTAGTAGGGTAATGGTGGTAGGGTTAATACTGGGACGTTTTAAATTGCTTTTTAAAAGCCCTACTTGCATAAATAAATGGCTTGTTAGTTTTTTTTTTCATGTAACTCATAAACTTCACAATTCGTATTGGTGCTAAGGAAGAAATGCCAAACTTCTGCGTATTTTCCTGTAAATAGAGATCTGAAACATTGAATCTTCCTTAAGATAATAAATTAATTCATATTATTTAAAACAAAAACCATAGACTATGAACCATAGAGCAATGAGTCTCATCGACAAAAATATCGATAGTGTCCCAGCGCCATCAGCTGTTACACAAATGTCATTACCTCGTCCCCCTCAGGAAATGGCGAAATTTTTTGTATGGAAATAAACGCGCGCTGCTACTCCTGGTTGGTTAATAACTCTATGCCGTGCCCGCAACACAGGTATTAAGTCCAGCCCCCCTAGACAAAACGCACTTTTTGATCGAATCGAAAATCGAATCCGTCAAAACTCCATACAAAAAAGGGGCTTTCGACCACTTTTCGACTGGTTTGCGATTATAATTTGCACTTTGTCTAGACCCACTGAGCACCGATTACTATAATTTTTAACGTCTCCAATCCAGACGCGCTTCTTCGATTCTGCGATACGATTGGTCGTTCAACAGCGTACGTCAGCTGTTTTGACCAATCGTATTGCAGAATCAGAAACGCGTCTGGATTGTAGACGTTAAAAGTTACCGTAATCGGGGCTCAGCGTACGTCAGCTGTTTTGACCTCTTTCCCACTGGACACTTTGGGCACGTGCCCAGGGCCCCGCCAACGAGGGGCCCCCCATCTGCTAATAAGATCTGTTTCCAGATGATAAGGGCCCCCCTTAATCCTTAAATGTCCAGGGCCCGTAGGTTAAAGACGGCCCTGATTAAGTTAGCGCCCCGATTGCGCTAAATAATTATGTGACGTCACTGGACGACGAACGAAAATCAGCTGTGAGCACATCCGTATCGCGGCGGTGTTGTTTTGTTGACAGCTAGTTCAAACGAAGCTGTAACGCACATGGAATGGAACGTATTACGTGTAAAAGCTGACAGAAAGCTACTTTATCTCACACGCAAGTAAAACGCTTCACGAATATTTGCTGTGTTTTAGTTAAAAAAATAAGGTGTTCGGAATTTGAATGGAAAGTTTTTGTCTTTGTTTGTTTGCGCGTGAACTTTTCCGAATTGAGGGCTATCGTTTTTATACTTAACAGTTGGCACCCCTGGCGATTGACAGGACCTTACTCTACAGTGGCGCCATCTTGATGAGTGCAAATGCGATAGTCCTCCTACCACTTTAGCGCTCACCAGTTGGTGCCACTGTCTTCACTAACTAGCAAGCGACAAGACCTTACTCTACAGTGGCGCTAACTGGTGAGCGCTAAAACGATAGCCCTCAATGAGAGAATGAGGGAAAATCAGCCGGAATGAAATTGGAGCGTGACTAGAGTGTGGACTAGAGATGAGACGCAAATAAATTGGAGACATTACAAATTAGTGCAATCGGGGCCCTGCGCGTCGCGTAGAACGCGTGCAGACGCATTGCAATGCGAAACACTATCAGTGAAACGTAGCGTCTATAAATTTAGTTGTTACACTCCTTGCGAAACAATAGGTATAGCCTGACCAGGAACATAAAAACCCTGGCATAGAGGCGCTTCAATTGCATTTGATAGTGCAACACTGAGTACAGTCGTACATGTGTTAAATTAATAGGCTAAATTTATGTATCAGGATTCAGGATTACGGGCTAATTTGATATTTTCATAAATTAACGAAAAATATTACTAAAAGTAACCTGGTTTAAATAAATTAAATGAAACCATCAATCGAGCTAGTAGGATTTATTTTATTATTCATCAATAATCAAATTCAGAACTTGAATATTCAACTGCAATGTCTGCTCATGAACGCTTCAAACTCGGTACTTCTTTCCCAATTCCATAAAATTCAAAACTTAGAAAGTGACAAAAAACTTTAAAATAGGTAGTTGAAACAGACTACAGCTAATTTTCATAGTGGACTGTACTATACGATAAACATGTCAGTCAATTTGACAACCTTTGTCGGAAACATTATTCAATGAAAATATTGTCCGAACCCTTAGTATTTCTCTTCGACAAATACATTAACACATCGTGAACCACTTTTCTTTCACGACTATAAAAACATTTTAGCAATTTAATTCACAAAATCAATTGCAAACATTTAAAATAAAGTTTGTTTACAGTTTGACAACAATAGACTGACATGCAAGGTGACATGTCAATGAAGTTTTCAGTTACTGTTGCCATTAAAAGAAATTAGTACCATTAGTTTTCCGCAACATGGCGAGGGTTTTTATGTTCCTGGTCAGGCTATACCGACAAGGATGCAACCATTTAATATATAGTGTGCTAGAGAGAGACATAGCTTACATAGTCAGCCGTTTGGTGTAGTGGTTCAGAATGGACTACTATACCGAGAGGTCCCGGGTTCGATTCCTGGCCAGGTAGAAATTGAAATGACGAATTTTAATTTCTGTGATGGGTCTGGGTTACTATGTATAATTTTGTTTGTATTAAAAAAGTATTTTTAAGTAGTATTCGTTAAGCTAGCACCCATAACACAAGTATAGTTGTTTAGTTTGAGGCTAGCTGGCCCTGTGCTTTATTATTTTATTTATAGCATATTATTATGCGAAACTTTACTCACTATCATTAATTAATAACAGTTTTTTCGTCAAGTCGTTTCGCTACCGCATACGAGTACGAAGGCGTATTAACGCTTTCTATTAAAATACAATCTCAATGGAATTATTTTAAACATTAATATGTTATGGAATAAAGTGATCTAGAAATTGGTCATAAGCTGTATAATCGTTTACATGGTTGCCACATCATTGAAAAAGTATGAACACAGCTGTTTCCGGTTTTTAGTAATTTTCGTATTATTTAAATACTTTGAAGTGTTTAATGACTTTATATACAAAAAAATAATACGAAAAATCATGTTTATTTATTAAAGTAATTTTTGGTTTTAATTACTATTTAATAATGTAATCTTGAGATAATTAAATATTAAAAGTCTAGCTCATGATTGTCCGGCAAACATCAATCCAATCACAACGTAGCATTTGATTTGAATTTGTATCCGTTATTTCCAGTCAACCCGTCCTCCTGAAGCAAACAAATCGGAAAACGAAGCTCGGTCGGTGGCTGATCGGCTCGATAGCAGACAAGAAATTAAGTTCAAAAGCATCAAAACTGAAAGTAATTTAGCGTCCATTAAGTTAGGCGTGTGGCCTTTTTGTGTTACTTTATATAAACGTGCCAGAAACTGTTTACAGAAAATGGAAATCGCCAGGAGACAAAGACCAGTAAGTTGAATACTGTTGCATTTTTACCATTATATTTGCTATGTTTGGGTATTTCTTTACGGTTGTATTGTTTTAATAATATTATAGATGCAGATCCATGATCAAGAAAATGTGTTCGCCGTCAAAGGGAAAAGTGGTATGGCGTTGCCTGCGAAACGGCAAGGGCTGACGATGCGTGGAGCACTAGGAGACATCAACAGCAATGTGCAGGCCCAGCGAGATATCCATGTCGGCAAAGTTGCCGTGGCTACTGCGGAATATGAGAAGAAAACTTCACTTTGTCGAGGCAATGCCAAAAGGTATAATTTTTTTATTCCTAGTTCTACCCTCTGCAAAAATATTTTCTTTTTCGTAATAAGGGCTGACTATCATAATAACACAACGAATCTAAACCTCCATAATTTCACGTAAACCAAGCAAATAATAATTTTTAATTTGCAGTAACTACAGCCATGTGCAATCCAAAGTCGACACAGGACTTCCCAGCAAGCTTATTCAGCCCTCTTCAAGACCACCTCTCCGAAGAGAAGAAAGCACAGCTAATCTTGCTGCTAGGGCCGCTGCTCGTTCTAAGGTAGGCTATTTTTCTGTCTAGCATGGTATTATTCCTCAACTATGTCAGATTTTAATTATATTTTCCTTAGATAAGAACTTTTAATTTCTTTCTGTTAATTTATTAGCAAAAATATGTAGGTACCTACTAATGAAAAAATGAATAATGCAACTTAAATGTTTTAAAATGTTTTTCTTAAAACTCAATAGGTAGTTTGTTGTTAAGAATGGGATTTGTTGCATTCCTTTTTCAAGTGATACCAGAGATATTTTTGCAGATTAATTGCAACATTTAATTATATTGCTTATATTCCAGGCCAAGGAAAACAAGCCACTGGAGGTTAAAGAATCCATAAATATTATGATCCAAGCTAAGAAATGCTTTCAAGATACTAAAAAGTCCTCTAAACTGCCAACTGTTAAGGAGAATATTGTCAGAGAGAGTAAGCTAAAGCCTATCCTGAAAGACCCGACGGAGTCCTTGGGGAAACTGAGGTTGGCTGAATCCACAACGCACTCTGAACAAGTTCTGGGCATTATTGACCAAAATAAAGTAGAAAAGAAAGCAGCACAGTTACATTCAGTTTTGCAAAAGTCAACGCCCGAGTTGCCCGAGGACATCGAAGACATTGATGCCGGAGACAAGAACAGCCCATTGCTTATGTCCATTTACATAAAAGACATTTACCATTACCTGACTGAATTGGAAGAGAAATATCCTATTGAATTAGACCACTTGAAGAAACAGGTAAAAAACGTTTGACTTTATAGAATCACTAGCGGCCGCCCGCGACTTCGTACGCGTGGATCCCGTTTTACCCCCTTCATCTATCTCACGCGGTTTAGATTTTTTCATACAAATGTTTTTTCTCGCTAACTCCCGTGCCCGTGGGAATTTTGCAATATCCTGTTGTAACTAAGTTTTAAGTTTACTAAGGTACCTGCATGCCAAATTTCAAGCGTCTAACTTAAGCGGTTTAGATTTTTCATACAAAAGGATTTTCCCGCGAATTCCCGTTCCCGTGGGAATTACGGGAATTATTTGTTGTAACTAAGCTTTAAGTTTACTAAGGTACCTACATGCCAAATTTCAAGTGTCTAACTTAAGTGGTTTAGATTTTTCATACAAAAGGATTTTCCCGCTAAATCCTGTTCCCATGGGAATTCCTAAGTATACTATAACCTGCCCAGGAGTATGAAGAATAATTGTACCAAGTTTCGTTAAAATCCGTCGAGCAGTTTTTGTTTCTATAAGGAACATACAGACGGACAGACAGACAGATAGACAGACAAAAATTTTACTGATTGCATTTTTGGCATCAGTATCGATCACTAATCACCCCCTGATAGTTATTTTGAAAATATATTTCATGTACAGAATTGACCTCTCTACAGATTTATTATAAGTAGAGTTGCCACGAATAGTGATTTGGCCGAATACCGAATACCGAATATTCGGCAACGCTGTCGGCCGAAGCGCCGAATATTCGGCGGCCGAATATTCGGCACAAAGTACATGCTAGTCGAGTGCGTAAATAATAATACGACAGATTACGACCTGTCTGTCGTGTCATCTTGAAATACACGACAGTTTCTGGAACTGCTTTGAGGAAGTCGCTAAAGATAAATGCGAAATAGTAATGATGAGGAGAACGTGGAGAAGAATACTGTGGCAAATGAGATGGATTTTTGTTTGAAATCAAATCGACTAGATCGGAAAGCTGATCCTTACAAGTGGTGGTCAGCTAATGAAAAACAATACCCAAACCTCTCGAAATTTGCTAAAGTTTATCTTTCTTCTCCCGGGAGTAGCGTGTATAGTGAGAGGTTGTTTTCTGAAGCTGGTATCATTTATGATGAAAAGCGTAATCGTTTGCTGAATGCTGAAAAGCTTGTTTTTATCCATCACAACTTACCGCTGTTTAATTTTACTTATTAAAGTATTGTAATTGATAATAAAGACAAATCTTGAATAATATGATGTATCTTTTTTTTCCATGATTTGGTATTCGTTATTCGGCCGAATAGTACCTATTATTCGGCCGAATACCGAATACCAAACAAAGTGGCCGAATAGGCCGAATACCGAATAGTAGCCGAATATTCGTGGCATGTCTAATTATAAGTATAGATAAGGGAAAATGGATTTAAAAATTAATTATGTATTATGCCACTTGCAACTTTCACATAGGTTTTTAAATGTTGTTTTTTTTTTCAGACTGTGATCACTGGAAAAATGAGGGCCACGCTGATTGACTGGTTGGTTGAAGTACAACGTCAGTTTTCTCTGGTACTCGAGACATTCCACCTGACTGTAGGAATAATTGACCGATATTTACAGGTAAGAAGTTTTGTCTAATTTATTAATTCAACAATTTTTATCAAGAACATAATTTGAAATTAATTGTGTGTGACTTCCATGAGGATTGTGTTTATTTTTATAATATTTTATCTTGGGTTAATTTTTGAATTCTAGTATATGTGTACTATTTAATATCATTATCCTGGGTCAAAATTGTTTCATAACAATGTTCAAAACTGGATTCAATGTCAATCAGACTTCCCTGTATTTGGTCTAAAAAAATTACATTGTGTCAATGAAAGACCTCAATGAGATTGAATTTTGTGTCGTTTTGCAAGATTGCTGTAGTAGAAAACAATCTTTCTACACATATAAATTAAAGAATATTTACTTTCAGGCCATGCCAAATGTGCAGAGGAACCAGCTCCAGCTAGTCGGTGTAACTGCCATGTTCATCGCCAGCAAGTACGAAGAGATCTACCCACCAGACGTTGGAGACTTTGTCTACGTAACGGACAACGCATACAGCAAGTCCGATGTATTCCAGTGCGAGAGGGAAATCATGTCGAAGCTCGGCTTCTGTCTTGCCAGACCGATACCACTTAGTTTTTTGAGAAGGTATTTCTACATGTTTTGTTTCTACTTGACTCTTAGTTTTTATGATTTAAAAAAAGATTTTCTTGACTATTCTATCTGCTGAAATAAAATACCACAGTAGGAAACATTACTTGTCATCTCCAGAGAATTCCATGGCATTGAGTTACAGTAAATAATAGCACATTCGAGTGGCGACCACGAGCCGGAAGACGTAGTGTAGGCAGGTCACCCACTAGGTGGACCGACGATCTGGTGAAGGTCGCGGGAAGTGTCTGGAATTCTGGATGCGGGCCGCAGGACCGGTCTTGTGGAAATCTTTGGGGGAGGCCTTTGATTGTCCAGCAGTGGATGTCATTCGGCTGAAAACGATTGAAATATTTCCACAAGTCAATCTTTTAGTAGTTATGGATGATCTAATTTCTATATTGCCTGAATGCTTATTCGATTTTTTATTTGTTTTCAGGTTTGTCAAAGCCGCACATGGAACGTCAAAGAACCACCACTTGGCTAAATATTTCGTCGATCTTTGCTTAGTTGAATATTCAATGGCGCACTACCGACCGTCGGAGCTCGCGGCCGCTGCGATTTGCCTGTCGCTGTACTTACTATCGAGCAAGAAACTAGAGGATGTCTGGACCCCTACTCTGTCGTACTACTCCTGCTACTCCCTAGAACACATTGACCCCATCATCAGAAAGCTAGCGAAAATTGTTATCAACGTAGAAAACTCCAAATACAAAGCTGTATACAACAAATACTTAGACGCGACGTTAGCTAAGGTGTCGAGCCTGCCGCAACTGAAAGGAGAAGCTATCTATGAACTGGCGAAGATTCCCTCTAACTCAAGTATGGTCTCATCTACCACGTAAAACTAAGATTAGTAACAAGGTCCTGGACTATTTTGTTTTATGAATTTGTGTGTTGCTATTAGGAGCTTGTGATGACTGCTTGTCTGCCGACACGAAGTTGTATTCAATTTTTACGTGAATGTGACAATGGACTGATTTTTGTGTAAGTTTGGTTTTAGGTGTACCTGTTCCACTTACTTATAATGTTAGTTTTAGACGTAATATTGTATGACGGTGAGATTTTAGATATTCTTTAGTTAATGTTGACACTGATTAATTATTGTATTTATGTATTGCATTGATAAGTCATATAATCCATTATTTTATTTCAATTTTGAATTGTAATAGATATAACTTGATGATGTTTTTGTAACGTATTTATTTGTTATAATCATTCTGTGAAAGTCCTGTGTGTTCTGAGGTTTCAGAAATCTCATCTATTCTACTTTGTAATTAGCATATCTAATCGGAAAATAAATATTTTTACGCTTTTCAAATGTTACCTATAAAGTTTAACAATACTGCCACCTATTGTTTCGTTATCTGTTACGTAAAAATATATTTCTGGTCAGTACATGTTTAATGAATGATTATAGAATAATGGGTATTCTAATAATTATGTATTCATGACATTGAATCACAGTTTGTAGGTATGATTATAAATTTTAGTTTAATGACTCTGGACCAAAAACTCTTGACGTTTGCAACGAGACTTGTGTACTAATATTTTATATGGTAAGGCATTTTTAAGATATTTTGAATAATTGTAATTTGATAGACCTGTGATTAGAATATACGCTGTAATTTGTTGAAAATAAAATATGTTTTACGAATACCTACAAACAAGTGTTGTTATTTTGATTCATAATGTTGAAACTTTAAAAGTAAACAAGGAAATCCGAACATTGTTTGGTGTATGTAAATTCGCCTGAAATTTTTTAGGTCTGATTTATTTTTAGTTTTTAATATTAGCTCTTCCAATAATGTTTATGATGGGTGGGTCTAGTTATTTCAATCTAAAATTTCCCCTTTCTAGATACCGAGCGCGTTTGAAAAAAATTTTTTTTACTTCCCTGACTAGTAAATTGAACCCACTATTTTTAGAGACGTCTTTTTAGAAGAACTAATGAACGTTTATAGCCTTGCATCTGATTAACCTAATGCAAAACAACTGCATTACCATTAATCAAGTAAGTAAATTAACGTAAAATTTAAGATAGCATTCAACAAAAGAATTTATCCTACTCGAATCGCTCGTGAACCGCAAAGATAACGCATTTCCAGCTGGCGTTCTGCCGTCAACCGAAAAGTGCTAACTAAAAATTTCCAAAACCAGAACATTCCTCTATCCGCGGGCAGCGTTGTGTGGCAGAGTGCTAGTGTCCGCTCGTGCGTCCGCCATGGTTCCCGTCGCCGCAAATTCGAAGAATTTATTAACGCTTGGCGGTTAGCCGAATCGTTTTTGTTCCCGTTTTTTTCAGTGACCGGCGGACTCCTGCAGTGGAAAAACAAAGAAATTTGTACGCCTTTCCCGGGCTTTTTTGCGGATTTTAGATTTTGTAACGAAGTTTCCGAGTTTTACGACGATGCATTTGAGAACTTTGCTGTAGGTAGATAGATTAATGTCGTAGTTAAGTATAGACCTAGACAAAAAATTTAAGTGACAGATAGAAGATAGCTGATCTATCAGCCGATCTTTGTACCTGATCTAATAAAAACTAGGCGCTGGATATTAACGGGAGAGGCCTATTTTATTTATTTTATTTTATTTGTTTAACAATGTTTCAACAGCATTGAATTCCTATGTTTCCTTTATTTTGCAGTGTACATACAGCTATTAACATGTCGATCATAATGACGGTATACTCAACGTGTGATATTGTAAATAAATCGTCAGTTTTTACTTACATTGTGGCGGCGCCAATAAACATCGCAGTTATCTGGAGGGTGGCGTATTGTTAATGCAATAGCGCCATGTTGTTGCATTTTTGCAACAAGCGAGCGGCGCAATGTATGCACATAGTCGCCGTAATGCCGCGAAAGCCTGTCTCGTAAATATTTCGCTCACGCAATTTACAGCTTTGGGAATCCTCTTAACGGAATACTGGGGCAGTTAGTGAGCCCCTGGATATTTATAATTTTAACGGCGCCTACACTAAACCGCTATTGTTCTGTTGATTACTCCCAGTTATTGCAAGTTGATGTACGAACACGAACCTTACCAGTACCTCTAGTAGGAAAAACTTTCGAGTTCGTTTCGTTGCGTATTCAAAGTGTCATCGAAAAATTTTGTATGAAAAATTAAACAGCGCCCCCTAGGGCGGCTATAATATAGGGGGCGCTGTTTAATTTTTCATACAAAATTTTTCGATGACACTTTGAATACGCAACGAAACGAACTCGAAAGTTTTTCCTACTAGAGGTACTGCTCTACTTTTAGTTTAAAATTAAAATGTGTAAATTAGGGTACATACTTAACGATAATTTGAAAATTGTAATGTACATAGAAATGCGAATGACGCTTTACTAAAAAAGAGGAACGTTACATTACAATTTTCCAATTTTTACGAGGTTTTAAGCTATGCCCACAACTTGTACTCGACTTTAGCTTGGAAATCGTTTTCCATTCAGTCATCAAAAATAGCAGTCCAGCTAGAATTTAGACTTCTAGGCACCTAAGTATGCTAAAAAATACAAACTACTACAGTAGCAATAAACGATTTTAACAAATTGTGTAAGCCCGACTCAACAAAACAAATTAGAGGCACATCACAAAGACTTTGATCACAATTATTCACGTAAGTAGAGTCTTTTGGCGTAAATATTATTTTTATCTTTTGTAAACCCTAGTAAAATTTACTCTGAGCTGTAAGCCCGCTATACTTTTTGACGCTCTTGGTAGTCAGTTTTTCATCGTAGTGACAGCAAAAAATGTTTCCTCCGACCGACTAAAACACTTTCCTTGGAAGCACATTTAAACTGTGAAAAATTAAAAAGTTCGCCGTCTAGTCTAGGTATCAGCTTAAATATCGCGAAGTTTCGTCGCAACAAAATGTTTCATATTATTGTTGCGTTATACTTTTCTACTTAACGTCGCAGTCGGGAGTGTCTCCGTTGTTTCCCAAGTTTTAACGAGTTTGTCGGACACGCTGTGCGCTCGCGCGGCCGTCGTGTGGCGTGCGCCGAACGTTGGCTAATACGACTACTATCTACGATTCACTAAGTTGGGTTTCTATTTTACGATATATGATATGTACCAACAAAAACATACAACAGATTTACACAAATTCCTTTGCAAAAAAAGTTTCTAAAGTATAATAACAAAAAACTTTACTGTCGATACGTGTGCAACTTACGAAACTTTTCACTTTTGCTCTGAATCCATGCATTCATGTACATTATAATGATTACGGATAACGTATTTTAAAATCAATTACGTTGTTTGCTCGTAAAAAAAATAGTTAGTACTTACATTTTGCCATCATCGTTTGGGTTTATGGTACAAGTATGAAGAGTATTGAAAAAGTTGTTTTCAATATCATTGCGAAAAGTTTGAAAAGACCGACAAAGGAAGTATTCATTATTAATAAATAAATTAAGCATTAATAAATCACATCTCGTAGCATTTCATAGCAACCGGTCGTAGCAGGTGGTCATAGCTCTCGTAGTCGTAGGGCCGTTACGCGAAGCTTGTCGTAGACGATACTACGAGAAATGTAATATTAAATTTCTTCAGTTTCATTATTGAAGCTAAGCCAAGCACGATATGGCAGGAACATATATGGTCCGTAATGCTTTGGGTTAAGTCATGACTACGCTTAATTCCTAAATACTTAATGCAACGTATGTAGTGTGTGAGAAGCGTTATTCAAATCGCAAATCGCGCGCATCTCTCGTGTCCAGGCAATAAACATAAAACGAGAAGCTTGAGCTCAATGGTCACTTGCTTACCGTCTAAATCGCGATCGCCTACCTCTCGCACCGCGTCGCACCGCACCGCAGCGATCAGCGATGTACCGGACGGCCGCGGGTAGCACTTAAAACTGCCGTTAAAAGGGCCACCGTTTCAAAAGCCCCGTATAAATAACGCAGCCAACAGCATTTACGTTAGCGACGATATTTTACGATATTCTTTCATTTCCATTTAGGTACCGATTCAACCGTGCGGTTCCTACTTATTTATGTTGCTGTACGGTGTACTTGTAAAAGCACGGTATACGACATGAAAATGTAGAGCAAAAAGACGGTTTTTGAGATAAATAACTATAAGACAAGAAGATATTGCCAAGTAAAATGTCATAAATATGATAGGTTACCCAAAGAGCCTGGCGCCAGCCAAGCTGCAAGAACCTGCTCATGAGACTTTGACCACGAATTGTAGTCGTATTTATCTAACCCTTGCCTGCGACTCTAGATTGTGAGCATCTTTAAGTATACTCGTAAGGCAGAATAAATCACTTAAGTTTTATGAAAATTCGCCCAGTAGTTCATTTGTAAGTAGTAAGATGTTTGCAACATGCAAAAATAAGCGACTCAATATAAACAATGTTGTTAAGATGAAATTAACTGTGACAATTTAATATAGTGTAACGAAAATATATTGTAAGAATTTATATCCAGCCAAAATAAACTATTCACAATTAGGTAAGTACCCCAGGCGTCTGTGACATCGTCACGTTGCTTACTTAGTTTTCATTACCACAAATTAGTTGAACTTTGCTTCGTAAATTGTATTTTTAATTTACGTATTTCTCTTAAATAAAAAGGCAGTTCCATTACTCGGGTAATTAAGCACGCACAAAAATAATTGAGTGCAGAACGCCGACGGTGGTGAACAGGCTGCGGCTTGTTTGAAATTATGCACAAGAGACGAAGAACGGAATAAAATTATAAATAACAGTGCATTAAGCATAGATTTTTCCCAGTGATCTCAATGAAAAAAAAATACGACGGTTTATCCTATGCTTTAAAATACTATCATAAATTTTAGTAGGTATACTTAAGAGAGGTTAAGCTTTATTTATTCTGCTTTTACCCGTCTGAAATCAATCCTAAACTACTAAAGTGTGAAGACCTAATCAAAATCTGTTCAGCTGTTATTACTTTACACGAGTACAGAATAATGGCCAAAAATCCAAACAAAAATATGTATATTTTCGCCCCAGAACCTTCCCCCAACTTCATATTTACTATCTTTTCTTTATTATACAGATACGACTTAAAAAAAATTATCAAAATGTACTAATTAATGCTTACCTTGAAATTAAAATGTAACTGATATCATAATCCATAATCTGGCTGTATCTGAGCAGCCGTTGTTGACTCGCCCCGTAGCGGACGCCGTAAAAACGCGAAATGGGGTGAAAACTGTTGACGTGCGTCTGATCCTGCCGGGGTTAGGGAAGCATCGGGCAATCACTGTCGATGTCCATAAGGGATCTTTTATTAAACTGTGTAAACAAATAATAATATCAACAAGTTAAAAAAAAAATTAACAAAA
The DNA here is from genome assembly GCF_963855985.1 of Ostrinia nubilalis. Classification (NCBI taxonomy): domain Eukaryota; kingdom Metazoa; phylum Arthropoda; class Insecta; order Lepidoptera; family Crambidae; genus Ostrinia; species Ostrinia nubilalis. Next base: position 8,753,982 of record NC_087088.1, on the reverse strand, counting down.
AAAAAGAAGTAGGCGACTGACTTGACAATTTTTCACTCCGTAGTGCAGTGATGGAAGTTCGGCATTCGATTCGTAGGTAACACATAGTGGCCAGGTCTATCCTTTTTTTTAGTTTTGTTACGATATACCTATGCATGCGCAGGCGTTTGATGATTGATATTTTTAAAGTCCCGCCAAGTGTCAAGGCTGGAACTCCAAAAATATCAATTAAGGTTTAATATTTCAGATTTTTAATGAATTAGAATTCTAAACATTCAAAAATATACCTCCAGTGATACCTCCAGATTCGTATTTGGAGCTTTTATTAGACAGAAGCGAATGCACGGAGACGTTGGCAATTGTCACTCCATTCACGTCCTGCAATAACTCTCCCTTCATTTGATTTGTTCGCGCAAAGATTAGCGGCTCAATACGTGCTCTCTGTTTAGGCGAGCTTACATGTTTGACTAGTTTGATCCAGTTTACTAATTACGTGTGGCGGGAAGATAAGGGCCGAAGGTGCATAAACTGATTATAAGGCTTGATTGAATTAATGCTCACGTATTTGTTTTATTTTGGACATGTTAATGGCGGTATTTGTAGGAAGAGAAAATGGTGTCTTGAAAGATTTTTCACTTTACACACGTCAGAGAAAATTGAAAAATGCCAAGCGATAAGGTTCCGTATTATGATCACATCGAAATGAATCCCTATTTTTAGAAAATAGGTATTTGAAAACGCCATGCATTACGCATCTCCTTTTGTGGGCCATCTGTTTGTATGTACAAGAAACTTTTATAAAAATTTTCTACGTCACATAATAGGTATTACGTTTTCAGATATTTTTGTATGTCTATTTCAGCTCATAAATATGTTTATTGTTAAGAATACTTATATTATTAAGTAAACACTCACTTTAAACCGCTTATTCAGCTATTCACCCGTTATCGTTGTTTTGTTTATTACCTAAACACATCCGCTAGATTTACAGCGTGCGATCAATAAATACCCTCCGAAGGGTAGGCCTTCTTGAGATGCGTCAGCGGGACCCTGGCCCAGACTGATTGCTCCATCTATCTACACGGGCCCGATCGGCTCGCAAATAAAATAAGAGCCGAATAATCGGCACTTTGCGAGCAAAAGGTACGTCTCAACAGAGATATGGAAAGTGGGGTGATTATTTTTAATCTGTGGATTTTTTTGCGAGTCTGTGGAGATGCAAAATGGTGGATAAAATCGCGTGAAAGCTTGCAGTTGTGAGAGTTAATCATTAGTTTATTTCTGAAAAAGTCATTATTAGTGCAAGAAACTTTAACAGGCAGGCATAATCATTATTTGAGCTATATCCATTCAATGGATCTTATTAAAATGTTACTTAGATAAAGAATGAACTTGGTTCTTTACCTAAAATAGTGTGCTTGTAGTATTTTGTTTTCTTTTGTTGTACCTCTGTCAATGAGACGGAGAAAATAGCGTGGAAGTATTTAATTTTGTCTGTGTAAAAAATGCTTGCACTTTACACTGCAGTAATTCGAATTCTTCTAGTTTCCCTTGTATGTGAGATCAATAAGAGCATTTGTTCATTAGTGTCTTTCTCCTGTTCTCTTTATTTAGGTTTAGTATAAAATAGGTACATAAACAACTGAATTGAGAACCCCCTCCTTTTAGAAGTCGGTTAAATACATAGGTAAAGGTTTAGGGGAGACTGGCCCAAAGCGGGCACCTTAAGGTAAAGTAGGAAAAAAACACACAGAATAAGCAAAACGGAATAAGTTTTTATCGTGATCAGTTACTACATTTATTGTAGTTTGACATGGCGTTTTCAAATCATTCATTTGTCTAATATATAAAAAGTAGGTACTCAAATACGAAACACTATCACTTGCTCACTTTGCCCGAGGGGGTGGCCTAAAGCGAGCACCGGCACACGGGCAAAACGGGCATGCAGAGGGCAATAGTTTTTTTTTTATTTTTACTATATAATTTTGACCTTTGAATAATAAGGAATGTCTCTATTCAAACACAGAATGAGAATCATACTTTCTTTATTGCGAAAAAATAGATTCTAGACATAAAAATTCATCAAACAACATAAAAATTAAAACATAAAACTAATCAGAAGGAACTCTCTTTGAATAATGCAGTCTTGAATCATTATCTTCTAGTATTTTGAAGCTTTTGAGCTGAAGTATTACAGCTTCACTCCAAGAACCTTGTTGTGATTTTCTTTTATATTTATTTACCATCTAAAAAGTCAAATAATAAGAGATTAATGTCTACACTAAAGTCTGTTTTTCTTTGCTTGTCCAATATTGTAAAGTATCTTAATATTTTTTTTTAACGAAATAATTCGTTTTAAAATAAGATAAACACAAAGCTCACAACCTACATAGGTAAGTCATCGTTGAAAACCGATATCTTTTCAAATCATATAATTTATAACTTTTTTCACTAATATTACTTTAAAATTTATAAAAAGATTGTTTACATTGTTCGACTAGCAAAGAAAAACGGACTATACCTACACGATAAATATAGAGGACTAACAATAAAAGCAAGTTAGTTTATATGGCTATGAAGAGGGTAAAGTGAGCATGCTCATTTTGCCCTGCTCACTTTGCCTTTTGCGCCACACCACGTTTCATAAAACATAAACTATAATTCCTTTTAAATATTTTTCAAGGAAATATCCTTAAAACACGGTAAAGTAGGTGCAACACATTACGCATACATTGATAATAACGTACGTCACTCAGTTTAATCCAAAACACAACGAACATACCTTTGTTTTTTCAAATAAAATTGACGAATTTCGTTTATCGCTGTCCACGCGTGGTGTTGTCACTCGGAGTTGGCGCATACGACTTCCGCGGGAGCGGCGGGGCGGGGGGATAACGTTAACAAGACAAGACAACAAGTCGAGCAAATGAGTATAAGTTTAGAGGGGGGTGCCCGCTTTAGGCGGAGTGCCCGCTTTGGGCCAGTCTCCCCTATACACTTCCATTTTGCAATTATTAGAGTGAAACTGCGGTGTCTAACCCTTCTGTGAAACACAAATGCATCTCTATACGAAATTGCGCATTGCCAAAGTACAATACGGCTTTCTATGCGAGAGCTATAAAATTGCCTATTGTAGAGCACGCGTAAAGCCCGCATTAAACTGAAAGCTATTTTCAAAATCGACTCTTTATCTAAGTACTTTTGTGACCCTGCAGTAAAAGGTCTGGTGATTTATGGTTAGTAAATACGTAGCTTGAGGTGACATGACTTTACTTTCAAATAAAGTTGATTGTTGAAAAAATTCGTCATCATTCATGATGACGAATTTCAAGTGCGGATCCTCTTAAGAATCAAAATTGTATTTTTTCATCTGTTATTCAACGTTGAAATATTTTAGTTTTCAAAGACTAAAACTGCTTACACTTCTTATTCGGGTTATTTACTTTTATTTACAATTAACACAAACACATGCAATTTTAGCCAGCTGTCTTGTTAAACACTTACCTAGGTACTTAAGTATCTCATTTACGAACGACAGCATAATCAAGCTTTTGGAACTTTTAATACAATATTGCAACATAATGTATTAGCGACTGTTTAAGTAATCCGTTCCTAATAAAGATTTCATTATTTTAAAACAGAAGTCAACTCCCCGTTCAACGATAAAGCCATTTTCATTTAATAACCGTACAAAAACCTTAACTGTTACGTGATTTACATTTTTAATTTCGTAATTCCGCGAAACCTTAACGGCGTCCGTTAGAAGTCAATTAAAACATCTTCATCTTCAAAGCGAGTTCTTATAAATCTTGTCAAATCAAATCTGTCAGTTAAGGAATATACGGGGGGACAACCCCCAGAGGCGGCAGCGTCAATTGCTGGATCCCTTCCGGTTCCGGCGCGGCAGGAGGCAACTACCGGCTCAGCCGTAACTCCGCTGCGGACAGCGACTCTCAACCTTTTGGGAAAGGGAAACGACCTTCAATTTTATGGACTGCTTTATGGTATTGTTTTCAAGGTTTTTAATAGAGTCTTTAAACGACGTGTACCTACTTAATATTTTGTTATACTTTGAAAGTCTATTGATGCATGTAAAAAGGTTTATCAGATAACTTTGAAGTTCAAAATTAATTTCATAAAATAATAAAAATGATTTGCCTATTTTCATGTATTAAATAATACTCAGCTCACTGCTGCTTCTTGACTGGTAGCAGCAATGTAAATAAGCCTCTGTCAGTCTAAATCCTATCGCAAAAGCCTTTTGTTCAAGTTAGCTATTCTAATGGAGCAAATTGCTCCATAAGCTAGTATTCACCGAAGTTCGCTTCATACGATATTGGCCTACATTGTGTCTTGATTGATTATAGAATATAATACACTCCTAAAAAATATTCATATTTTTAGAGTATAATATCCGACATTTCGCCATAACCTCCCCTAAAATAAATGCAGTTTGAACTCTCAGGACGGGATGATAGGTAAAGCTAGAATTTGAGAACCACCGACCCAGAACATTGTCGGCGTTCGGCTGAAAAATATCATCTTAAGCGCAGTGTATTTATGTCGCTGCAATAAATTTCCGCTTAGCTTAAAGGAATTATAAGCTACGGAGTGCGGACGGTCGATTTCTTACAGCTTAGCGATACAAACGATGGATTTAACAATCCTAGCACTTCTAGTGCTCGTAACAGTTATTGTATGTCAATAAATTGTAGCATTTAATATAAAGATCCATTTAGATGTTCGTGCAAGCGGATTATCGAAATTGCACTTTAGGATTGTAATCGTACCTATTTCTACGGACTTTGATGAGTTTCCTCGGGTAAATGTTTGCTATTTTTGACTAGATGTTTCACTAGAAAAATACCATTAAACAGTTGGTAGCAATGTACCATTAGGTACTACATTAAGAAATTCTGTCTTTTTTATTTCATTTTATGTAAGAAGTAGTTTGGAGCTTATGCAACACGGTGTTGTAGTAGTACGAGTATTAATAAATTGGGTGTACAGTTCTATACAGAATTTCCTATATTATAAGTTATACCAGTCAAACATAGTGAAAGAAGAATTTTTAACAATTCCCACAGGTTCGTTTTTGTGTGCTAGATACAACCTCATGCCGAAAAACAATCTGGAAAATTCCCGCACCGGCCTCGCTCAAATTGTTTCGGTTCCTAGCAGGTTAGATGAATTTGTGCATGTCCGGGAAGGATCGTAAAATTCTGAAAAAGCACCGCGTCCAATAAAATTCGAGACGCATGACGTTTTGTTTTTTGTTTTATAATGCACCACTCACATTGTCCATAGTTTTCATGCTACAACATGCCTATTTCACAAAATATGGAATGGACCTTTATAAAAATAAAATTTCGACGATTTATTGGGAAAAAAACGGGTAAACATTACGAATTTTTATCCTTATGTAAATTACTTACATAAAAAGGTTCAAACAACAATTTACCTGTCTCCTCACGTAAGTTTGTAGTAACTTACTAAGTATTCGTTTTGAGGAAATACGGAGTTGGAGCGTAACTTGAACTACTTAGAAGTTTCGTTGCAAATGAAGCGTTACAAAAATGAACGCCCCTTTGGGGCTTGGCATGCTCTTTGTCTTGGCATGTCGATAACGCTAGATTTGAAGCTAGATAAGTAACTGTATAGTTATTTCTTTAATACCTTTTCAGTTTCTACAACTTCATGCTTGTTACCTTGTTAGATTTTTCTATTTGTTACGTGTGATAGGTACTTTTTGTGTAGGTAGACCGTTTTGTGTTCTGTTTGAATACTAGAATAATGAAGTATTGTTATTAAATTGAGATAGGTAGATTAAAAGGAACATACAACGAAAAATGTGCGCCTTGTTTTTAATTTTGTGACAGTATTTTTCTTAAAGTAGTCTTTTTAGGTGATAGTATAAAAACGAAAAATATTTTTGTATCGGCGTCGTGTATCGACAGTCGATAAGACCCTTGTTGCCCCGTGTTGCGACAGGTTGGTTCCCGCTGGATCCCGAAGTCACTTTTAAGCCATTACTTACTCGCTTGTTTTCGATTTGTTTTTAGACGAAAAAAAGATAGCGCAAAATACAAGCGGGACTAACTTTCGGGCAATCAGCAGGCCCAACTTCGGAAGGGTTAAATCAAAGGGTTCCGGTTTTATGAAGACTTATTTCAGACTTACCTTCAAGTTGAAATTAGATTTAATCTGGCTCGAAGCTTTAGGATTGAATTTTGTAAACAATTTCGAATACCTCTACAACTTCCAGGCTTTGTTGGAATACCATTGGGAACTCGGGATGCCGTTGTTTAGAAATTCCTTTGAAATGAATTCGTACCTATATGAGCCTTAATATTGAAACCATGTGAGGCAGTTCAGTAGGTTAGGTGCGTGTGATGCCAGTTTGGTTGATTTTATTTGTAGGTATCTTCATCATTTGTTGTGCGCCGACTAGGTATATCCTAGATGTACTATATTCTATCAAGCCTAGGTAAAATAAGAGAATATTTGTTTTTCTCTTTTGTTAAAACCTAAAGAAAATATACATTGTACGAGGGTAAGGACTCGTTTAAAATTTCACAACAATTTTAATAAGTTAAAGCTGTAGGTAGGTTTGTAGCAATTTGATTGTTTATATGTTCACGGGCCACAGTATGAAACTTTGAATCCATATTTTTAGATGTTGATTTTTATAATCCTAAAGATTAAAATACAGAATGTATACCTGTCATAGACTATGTAGAGTGTAGAAGGTCCCTCCCAGTCCCAGCCACTCGCGGGTGAGTGAGTGAGGCAGTTGCCATCGCGCGACAATGGCTAAAGGACCGGATGCGTGTGCCCCTTTGTGGCAGCTTTTAAGTTTCGTCGCCGATCGCTGACCGTCTGCAAAAAAGGAGATTTTCTACACAAATAATGAGGTACAACTAGAAGTATAAATTAAACTAATAAAAATATTACACTACCTATGTTCGAATTGAAAAAACAGTTTCGTAAACATTTTATTAACTATATGTATTTAACATCAATGAATTTCAGACTTGCCTACGAAAAAAAGACTAAATAGGTACATCATATTTACTGTGACCTACGTGATACGTGTACCTTACGGCTATGAGAAATCCTTATTATACTCGTACAATGAAAAATAATATTTCTAAAGACCTTAAACTTATTTAAGTTCTCTCTAAATATCTTTGATACCGCATTTCCAAGTTAACATCGGCTTGTACAAACAATTTTTCACGAAAGGCGCAGAATTTGGCTTCTAGCAGACGTTTAAGAATGCAACTGCATTTAAATATTTGCGTTTACTCCGGCACTCTGAAATGTACGCAATTTTTGGCTGCTGTAAAAAGAGTAGGATAAAACGTTAATTAAATTAATAAGCCTTGCAGATGAGCTGTAGTGCAGTTTTAGTGCATCAAATATTCATGCAATTTTTGTCTGTTTAAAATTCACTTCAAGTTGCCGGCAAAGCGGCCGGCTGAAAATGAATAGAATACAGTAACTTCTATGGGGAGACAGCTATGTCTAGTAATGGATCAGCCCATTGACGTTACACATAATGGCTGCTGTTCTGAGTCAGTAGCAGATAGAGCGCCATGTGAGACTCTCTATCGTCTTTATAACCTGTTATTGAGTTCTAACACGTGTTACTTTGTATACGCCATATAACAAAATGAAGAAACAAACACTCGATTCCCAAACGACCCGACCGTACACCGGTTTCGTGGCACCGAATCGAGACCGCGTGATGTGTTTCCACCACTTTTTCCCGCAGGTACGGAGCAATCTTTTGTAAACAGTCTTAGGTCCGTACTCTTTTTTCATTGTCCAGATTGCTGGATAGGAAATCGATGACGTGTGTCGAATGAGGCTTTGTTGTTGGCCAGCGGAGGTTAGTGCGGGAAACCGCTGAATTTTGAGGGGTTCTAGTAGTTTCATTGATTCCTTTTCGAGAAAACTCTGTGGAAGCGGAAGTGTCAGCTTTAGTAAAATAATTTGTTTGTTTATAAATAAAGCAATTCCCATGAATTTAATTTGCTAAATCAATAAAAAGTGAATGAAAATATACTACAGTTCTGGCAAAATGATGATAAACAGAAAGATCATCATGAATATTATTGCCTTTGCCATATCCAGATGTGACAGAAACAGCTTGCTTAACCGATATAACTAATACCAATTTAATAAGAATCTCATTTTAGATATAAATCCAAAAAAATATCGGATTAAAAAGCTTCTAGATTAGACAATTTGCATGGAAATTACGATATCAAAGAAATAACGTTTTCATTTCAAATTATGCTAATGATAATAGAAATGCGTCCCCTTTTCACAAACATCTGACAACGAAAGAAAATATGCTGACGAGATTGCGAATAGGCACGGAGTGATTATGAAACCGTTTTTTGTCGGAGTACAAGGTGGGCCGGAGGTACACAGAGTGCCAGTATGGAGGCAGAAGCTAATTATGGCGTAGCCAGTTTAGTGGGGCCATAGGCGACATGGGTTTGACAGATGCCGCATGAAGTGAATCATAAAGCCCTTAGGTAGGTACCTACTAAGTATGTGGTTTTGGACGTTTGTGTGCTGAAATGGTAATGACGAATGTGGCCTTAGCCTGTTGAAGTTTGTTAATTATTTACAAAATTTGACAGGCCTCTAATATCTGTTATTGGGCCGACCAGCTTAGGTACTTGTCCATTGAAACACTAATTAATATTAGTTGGAAACAATTATATGAAATGACTGTCAATGTACAACATTTGAGAATCAAATTCGATTTTTTTTATGTAAGTATCCAGACATTCTTATTTTTAACTACTTTAACACAGAGTTTTTGCTCATACATTGGGAACATACGAGTAATGGTGAGTTTCATTCAAACCAATGTAATAGGGCAAGAAGTCTATCGATAAGCTTGTCTGCGAAAAGCCATCAAATGGCATGAATCGCTCGCTCATATTTATAGGTAGGGAACGTGCTGAATTAAGCCAACATTTTTTCTAAGTGGGCAGTAAACGTTCTGCTTTCACCCATATAATATTGAAGTGTCGTACATTTTACTTTTACGATCCATCCCGCTGGAGGGCTCTCCTGCGAGGCAATAGGCCGAACATCCGCATTGAGTGGACAAAATTACCTGGATCGTGTTTTACAAACTGAACCACTTTGTTTAAAATGTTATTGGGATTTTCGATTTCGAACCCGAAGTATAAATAGCATGTTGTGAGTGAGGAACAATAGAAGACTGGCTGTTATTGGTACGATTAAAATAAACCTTCGCTAATTACGATCGTGAACTGAAAGAGATTAGGTTGTTATTCTGAAACCGAGTCCTAAATTCAAATCAGTCGATTGGTCTAAATTTATTCAGCCATGAATCTAGGCTTACTTGAAACGAGTTTTGAGTGTTGTTTTAGAATTGCCGTGTCCAGAGAGCTGGATTTTGTTCAATAAGAAATTTTAACTAATGTGTAATGTGGGTTTGAGGGCTAGAAAGCATTGATATTAGTCTACATCTATTGATAACAGAATTTTTAGCGTGTTCCTTTTCTTGGAGGAGAACTTGGAATAATGGCCACTAAAGTTTTGACGATTGTCTACTTATTTGATTTCATAACATTGTTTTAATGGTTGATATCATGTAATAAGTAAATAACAACATCTCAAAGCAAAACATTTTTCATTCACCTGCCCCGACTAAATCCTTACGCTTATTCATCAACGAGTCCCTAAATGGTGACCGCGAGTGCTCGTCCAGTCCGTTAATTTAAATGATACTGTGAAATTACCGGAGACAGAGCATTTCTTCCGCGGACATGCGAACAATTAATTACGGCGGTTATTAATGCGGGGCATTAGTCAGAGCGCGTGTCAGCGGTCTGGCCCGGCCGGGTTGCTACATTTTGAATGCCCGCTATGGACACTTGTTTACTAAAATTAATTTGTACAAGGCAACTTAATATTGACGGGTAAACGGCGGGTTTTAGCGTGGTTAAGTTTTGTTTTGATTGGTATGACGTAATATTTACATTAGCCGACAATGGCAACTTTTAACGAATTATCACGACACGTTTGCCTCTCTAATTAGGAAAAAGTCGTCGTCTTCTTTATCTCTAGGATAGCCTGGGATATTTGCCCTCTACTACTTTCTAATAAGCTCCAGACTAACGCCCGGCGTGCTTTCATCATGCATTTTTATACTCTTGCAAAGAAAATCTGCACGCACGTTAACTCACCTATGAAGAGTAATGGACATTTATATTTAAAATGAGCATAACATTGAGCAAACCCATTAATTATCCTGTTTTCGCCTCCGAGATTTATTTTACCGTGTAGTACCCCTGTACGACAAGCCAATCCGCACACAATATTCAGCGTAGTAGTAGTAAAAAACAAAAGAGCGGGCAACCCCACCCCTACCACGCTGTGGGCTCGGTGTCCGAGCGGTCTCATTCCTTTGTGCGCACGCGCAACGACCGCACGCAGTATAAGAAAAATGCTTAAGTGACGTCACCAAGGACGTTTTTACCGACAAAAAACGTAATTATTTTAAGTTGTGCAGTGTAGTGACGAGAATTAGACCCAACACAAGGTTGGTTGTAACAACTATTTTGTGCAAGTGCTCGTACATTTTTATTATAAGCGTTGTGACACGACGCGTAACTTTGACCCATTTTTAGCTCCAAGTTAACGCGCGATGTTAACCAGTAGCCATTTTTTGCTCCGAGGTAATGCGAGATGTTACCCAGTAGCCATTCTTTTGCTCCGAGGTAATGCGAGATGTTACCCAGTAGCCATTTTTTTCTCCAAGGTAATGCGAGATGTTACCCAGTAGCCATTTTCTGCTCTAGCGAGTTAATACGAGATATTAACCAGCAACCACTTTATATTCGGTCATATTTGCGGGTCATTTTTTAACCAGTAGCGTTAATACGAGATATTAACCAGCAGCCACTTTATGTTCGGTGATTTTTTAACCAGTAGCCGTTTTTTGCTCTAGCGAGTAAAAACGAGATATTAACTACCGAGATAGCCAGGTATTGTAATATTATTCACTTTTACGAGTTTTTAAGTATCTTCTTTTCGGCCATTTTTAAAAGCCGTAAAAACAGAACATAATGAGCTCATACAGAAAAATGTTGCGTTTGTACGAAACTACCCACATTAAGAGCTTGCCTTCTTGGCCTTACACCTTATGAACCATCAACCGTCTTGGAGCATGATGACCCGGCGCCGCGGACGCACTCGCCTCAGTCGAGCCTCCGCCTGCTTTTATAACGACCGATGACCCTGTGGCCATACACATTGTTCAATGCTACAAAGGGTAACTGAATAATTTTGTTGTTTCGTATTTTTATACATTACACCAATCGATATTGGTCTAAATACAAAGGCTAGTAAGAAAGAAATAAGTATCAGATCAAAATTCAAAGTGCATTTATGTAGATTCGTTACTTGCTATTATAAGGTCAGAATAAAAGATCCTAAATAAACCTTAGGCCGGTTTGTTGACCGAACCGAGTCGAAGTGGAAATAAATGCCTACTTTATATATGAAGTATGACAATATGTCGTTTTTTCTATGCAACGACTCATATTAACTGACATTGTGATTGTGAGTACTTATCAGTCTCACATTTTTTTGTTGGAAACTTACAAAGATCTTTCTACATTTCCGGTCGGTCGACCAATTACATCGACGGTCGACAACTATAACTCATTATAATCCTCTAAAACGGGAAAAGAGGTATTTATTTGATATGACAACTAATCCAGGCTGCTGCACTGAATATATAATTTAAGCTTTAGCCGTTCGCATAACTGTGTGAATCGAGGCTTTATACAGAGGCCGTACCGACAAGCTACGCCCTGCTGTATGGTATGATGGGCTAAGACCTATCACCCGCCCGCGGCGCAACCACGCCGCCTTCCACAAGCGCAGGCGCCGTTATTTACGCCGCAGCGCCGCGCCGCCGCCGCCGCATGCCCAGCGCTGCTAGAGCACCGCGGGAAGCGCCATTAAAGACCGACCAGAACACCAAGGTAACCCGCGTCCCTAGACGACGCGCCATCTATGTACAGGTATGTGCTGGCCGCTTAAAATATTGTTATTTTAAATGCAATGTACCTAATATCCGGTTACAGAATTTATTGTACCGAGATACCTATTCGATTCCCGATTCGAACCCAGATGTTTTTTTTCATAATCATCATAACCATGCGAGTAAACATAATTAATTATACATAACAAATAATTATACACGTCGGCGCAGAGACGTTGATATTAAGGACTTAGATAGCGTTTATATAAGATGCTAAACAAAGTTTATGTGGTTTAAGCACTTCAAAAGGGATGATATTTTAACCGCAATTAAACTTTTAACAAAAGATTCATTTATGGTTTAAAGAAACTTATTAATATAAAATATTTTATGTTTATTACATAAACACGATAGCCACTGAAAAGCAAATAGAATTATGGTCTTATTTTAACGGATGTTTGTTTTGTATCTGAACAAACAGGCAACATTTTTGTTTGTCTCTTTGCGGCCTTTCTTTAGCCCTGATATTTTTACAAAGTTTATTTTTTTATTCATGACGTCTCACCAGCTTGTATCTATAAATAATAGATAAAATCTAAGAGCTTCCTTAAACTGTATCGGTATCGGTACATAAGATGACGTCATTTTTTTTCTTGTATTGGAAAAACATTGTTATGTAGGTTTGTACCTACTAATCAATGTATGATTAATGCTAATAATACTATTGATAGTCTTACAAAGTAAGGCTTCATCATCATTATTATTATTTATTTACTAAAAAAAAAAAAAAAAAAAAAAAGGTCAGTTTTAACTTCGTGTACTGTTTTACAATTGGTCCGTATAAATTATTTATGTATAACGTTAGAATTCTCATAAGAAGAGATGCGACATCATGAAATACATTGAATCATTTCTTATCTTGCTAAATCTTTTAGACAAGCAAAGTATCTTATTATGCGTTAAAGCGATAATAACTATGCCTTTATAAATATAACACAATAATAATTACATTGTAATCAATGTAATAGAAAATTATTGACGCATCAAAAAAGAAATCGGGCCGCTTGTAATAACAACCGGACTAGTGGACTTTGGTCAGTCAAAGAACGAATCAACCACATAAAATAAACTATGTATTATGTAGGTACCTACCAGTACTACCACTACTTGTAACCTTTAGTTTAGATTAAGGACATTTTTTAATAATACCAAAAAATAATGCGATATTATTTTACGAATCGATAACGCTGCCACAAACTCATAATAATGAATGAGTCTTTCTTCCCTTTCTATGAAGTATAAATTGAGAATTAGTATTTGTTATTTTTTCTTAGCATGATTATAAAAATTCAATCATCACAGTCATAATACTGAAGCTGACTGAATCAAGGTGTCTGAATAAAGACACGGAGTAGGAGCTTGGTTTAATATTGTCTCAGAAAATGTTAGACGCTTTGGTTTCAGTACATGACATAAACCTATTTTTTGTTTCTTGAACTTTGTTTGATATTTAGTCATAATTCATATTTTATCGTCTGGCGTAGAGATTTCTACACGATTAACATGAATTAATTCCAATTAATTCGCCTTAGAATGGCGACCATTTTTTTAGACGTTAATACGTTTTTTCACTAAAAAATAAATAAATAAAAAATAAAAAAATAAAAAAAATAGAATGCTGGGGCAACAGGTACATCAGTAGTACCATATTGCCCATTTAAGCTTACCTTTCTTTGGCAGTGAGTTTTGTATTTGGCAGTCGCGGATCAAACAAAACGTACCAGACTCCGCTATACACTCCGCAAATAATACATAAATATCCTTCCTTCGACATTTTACACTACGCTCCTAGTCCCAAACTGAGCAAAGCTATGGGTCCTAGACAACGGATATAAACATACTTAAATACCGTTTTTATATACATAAGTACATATTATACATAGTAACACCTAGACCCATCACAGAAATTAAAATGTATCAATTCAATTTCTGCCCGGCCGGGGATCGAACCCGGGACCTCTAGGCATAGTAGTCCGTTTCGAAACCACTACACCAAATGACTGACAAATAAATATTTTTACAATGCTCAATTACATCATTGTACCTACCTTACTCTATTTTCTTAGCATATTCTAAAGTCGGGTGCATCCTATAATAACATTAAATAACCACCGCTTAGCAATATCGTTAGTGAAATCATATAATTTATTGAAATATACAATAATTATTTAAATAAATATTATAATTTATAGGTCAGGTTTCAAGAATCAAAAGATTGCTATTAAAAGGTGCTATTAAATAGAAACCAAATTTTTTCCTCGCAACAGTGTTACTTGGAATCCAAATTAATACTGTTTTGGAATACTGGTCAAACTGTATCCAAATAAATTAATAAGTTTTAAGTAACCACATTATTTATTTATTTAATTAAAATGCAAGTGAGCTTATGTTTTACAACAATCAGAGTGTTAGCCTTGCAATCACTGTGATCGATTCGGTGTTAACCACTACCGTCGTCAAGCTCAGTTCTGAGATGAAACTGGATAAATATAGGAAAGGAGTGTCGACACGAGGGTGTTCGGCCCACACAGCACGCGACACGCGGCAGTATTGCCTGCGGTTTGCGCCGCTGTCAACGTTGACACAATTAGCCAGTGTGCTGGATAGACAGGATGCTCTGTCAACTGTCTTGGCAACTTTTTACAATCAGTAGTCGTACTTAACAGTTAATAGAAGTACAAATAAATGTATAATAATAATACTCTATAATGAACAAAATCTTGTTGAGACCGTGATACTAACAATAACAATTGTTATGAATAAGTGATGCAATACGATTATAATACAAAAATATTGCTTTATTATGTATTTAGTACATTGACATTTACTCTCTTAACCATTTAACATGGACATTGATCCATGCTCTAAACATCTACACGGTAAAATAAATCTCGGAGGCGAAAACAGGATAATTATATGATCAAACGAACTTACCAAGTGAAGTTCGATCTGAATTATCCTGTTTTCGCCGAAGAGATTTAAGGTCCCTCCCAACCCGAAGATTTCTATATCTTCTTCCCTGGAGGTAAACGTCAATGTCATCTCTTCTCTAAATATAATGAGACCGCTCGGACACCGAGCCCACAGCGTGGTAGGGGTGGGGTTGCCCGCTCTTTTGTTTTTTACTACTACTACGCTGAATATTGTGTGCGGATTGGCTTGTCGTACAGGGGTACTACACGGTAAAATAAATCTCTTCGGCGAAAACAGGATAATTCAGATCGAACTTCACTTGGTAAGTTCGTTTGATCATATAAAAATGAAACGAGTTAAAATGCTGTGCTGCAAATCCGTAAAAAGAGACGCGCGCTGTGGTGTCATGAGGACAGTTGAGAGATTGTTGTTTTACATTTTACTGTTCGCTCTATTTAAATAGTTAAAAATACACAACTGGAGTAGCTCGATAGTTTTTAATTTACTTCTTGTAAAAGTGTAATCCAGAATGTGGCAACCCTGGCCATCTCACCGCACTCATTCTGCACCATATTCTAATTTGTTGTTTAATGTAAACTCCTTTATTGCCTTAGTGGGTCCGGGCAGAATCTTTGTCCACAATGTTTGGGGTAAGTGTTATAAAATGCAAAGCATTGTCCGCACATTTTTCTTCTGATCCTATAAAACAAATTAAATAGCCATTTGATCGTGATACGTTTTTGCATTCTGTTTACTGCGACGAAAGGTTTGTATGCAAATTTTATGTGCAATGAATAAAGAAATTTAAGCGATTTTAGGGCTATTGTTTTACAAAAAACAGTTGCTTTATAACTATTTATCTGAGTTATTAACGCCTTTATTTTTTAAAATCTTCATAATACGTCTAGACTACAAAAGCGATACAATTAACTGTAGTTTAATCTCAAGATAAATAATTGGTTTAAGCTTAATTTTCGTAGCAGCAGTCTTCTGATTGTCCCCCAATCACAAAGAGGAGCCGCGGGCGACTGTGCCGACTTGCCGTAGAAAGAGAAAAAAATACGCTGTAATAAGCACTTTTAGACACTAATAACGTAATGTTTTAAACGTTTCAGTCAGATTTTATTAATGATTAAGTTAGCGTTTTTATGTTAGCTTTTTAAATGGCATGACAAAGGGGTAAATTGACCCTTACCTAGTTGGAATCATACAAATATTCTATAATTAAAGAGAACAGCCAATTGTCCTTTGCATATGGTACCAAGTTAAATGAAACAAAAGAAATACTTTTTGAAAAAAAAAAAACAAAAAAAAAAAACAATGCAGTCGAATGTTGACTTTTTGATTCAAACTAGCGTCCATTTTCACAGACAACCTAATAGTAGAGTCAAAGTTTTGACGCTGGTTCCAAAATTCAATAATCACCTCCCAGAAAAAACAAAATACTGTCGCGCAAAAAAACAAAAATATCCCGCAGCCAGTAATCACAAATAACGAGCGGGCGCGGACGGCAATAGGTATATTTTATCGGATTACACCGCTATCAGCGGCCCACCCGGCCAGGCTTGTCGATGGCTAATTAACTCCCTTATGAGGTTATAATAAATGTATCGAATAAGTACTTAAAAGATATCTACGGGAACAAGAATATCTTCAAACTTTTGGCTCGTCCCAGTTCGCTTGGGAGGGTCAGTAAATAATATCAATACAAGAGGGTTAGGGAGGGAATACTGAAAGTTCCGCAATATCTAAAAATATCCCGAATATTTAAAAAATGTTAGCGTTTCTTGGAATATAATATTCAGGAAAGTAATTTTTTCGCTCACTTCCGAATCAGTAAAAATTCGACTAACAGGAATTTTGGTTTTGTTAGCATCAAAGTCCAAAACAGATTCAATTGGAAACGTAGAGATGCACAAACGACAGAAGCTGGATGAATTTGTCCCAATATCATTACTTAGAGTCTCGTGTCCGGCTGGCCCATTCGGGTTGTATCAACAAATTTTGACATGAGACGGCTAGCGAGGCAGAAACACTAGTACACTAGCAGGCTGAGTGATAGTGGACGCCTATCCATTCTCGTAATGGTTCTATTGGAAATTGGGACCCACCACGTTTCGTTACACGATTCAATGTCAATACGTGTACGTTCCGTTCTATGCGTCAATGCTGAAATATATTGAACTCGGAAACACGGCAAAGGGACCGATATGCCTGGTGTATAAATTGTTTCATTCAATGTCGGAAGTTAGAGTAGCAAAATTGGACGAATCACCTAGGTATATTATTACGTTTACGTGCCTAACAGTCCTCTTTGATTGTAGATACAGTTTTGTATTGATTGATACACTTCCGAAATTGTCCGATATAAACAATAACGGATCGTAACGTACGATCGTGTAGGCATTCATAAACTTAGCATGACATATTCAATCTAATCTTCAAGAACGGCGTCAAACTATGTACAAAATGATCCAATAGAGACACGTGTAAGATTCCTCCGCTTGGCTAATTCACGCGTCTGTCAACTGCTTTACAAATCCCTTGTTCGCATTGCGAGCATGTTTAAAATTAACCCGTTATCAGCCGGGTCTAATCGCTCGGACATCGTGAAAGACGTTGCGGGTGGGTTCAATTGCGATCCCAATGACGGGCCCATCCCGCGTGGCCACTCTCGCCATATCTCTGCTGGGTCTACTGGTACAGTGTAAAGTTATAAGACAGGCCAGACGGAAACTATTGTGGGTAGAGTTTGCTCGATTATTACCTGACTTTACTACATTAATCAAGATTTACGTTGATGTGAGTTGCCTGATGTGTAACTCTGAAATAGGATATTGACTTTCAAATCTACCTACTACCATACCATAGCTATAATTACACCATGATCTTTTCTTCATGAGTATAATTTGAAAGATTTTGATAAGAAGTAGGTTCTCATGAGAGCAAGAGTTTTAACAGCAGGACAGAAAATATTGCCCTCGCTAACTATCACAATGGAGAAGTTTCAAATTTTGTTCTATTAATAAAACTTGAAAATAAGTAAAACCAATAATCATTGTGAAATAATCATGAAAATATATCTACAAATAAAGAAGTTATAGGGCCCCAAAGTTGCGCATAACAAATATTTCGCGCCATTTGATCAGTGACGTCACGGCACTCATTCCGAGTACAAACAGTGAATCACCCCTTGACCAGTGCTGTTGACAGATCCAATTTTTAAAAATCTAGTAGTTTTTAATTTTTCAGCCAGGGTCACTCAAGATTCTTTCTTAGCAAAATTATTTTATAACCTTTTTTTGACATATGCTAGACCTGGCCTTAATACAAAAAGAAGAAGAAGACTTTGACATATATGTAGTGTCATTCTCGACAACGCGTCAGTGTGGTAAGCATTGTGGTTGAAACTAGAACAGTTGGCGTGAATTCAAGGCACCGCCTATGTTTCAGTTTCACGCGAAAATATGTAGGTAGGTAATTTAAATAATTAATTTCTCGACCTTTTCTTGATGGATTTCAAAAAAAACTTCACTGTCTTTTTAGTTTTGGTCCATATTTTAATCCATTTCAGTCAAATATAATGTTTTTTACATCACGAAACTTCTCCATTGGAAAACTGAGTAAAGTAAAGTAAGAAAAACAAGCCTTATATTTTTTACAGATAGGTACAAAGCTTTATCAGACATAAATGTGTCACCGTCTCCAGAATGGGCTGTCTCTTTTCTTCTAGTCTGTGCTCACAGACAAAACTTATACCCACATAAAATGGCCGTTAATAAAGAGAATACTCCAATTTGAATCCTCAAATAGGTGCTTTGTATAAATATTATGATCAAAATATTTCATTTGTTACGATTGTAGTCGTTTGGCCTTGGCATATTTATTTATCTTTACTATTTATAGTAAGCAGTGGGCTAATTCAAATGCATTTGTCGAGAGTAGAAATCGTCTGTCAAATAATTTTCTAGTAATCAATTTTGAACTGATTGTCAAGGTAATACAGTTGAAAATTGAATATCAAAGCCAGACTACGCCTAATGTCAGATAAGCCGATGGTAGATGCCAAATTTCCAATATCGCGTACGAAGACGGAGAACTTTGTCAATATAGTGGTACATAAGGGTCATAATTAGTGGATGCCGACGATTTTCGCGCTGTCATCTCAACGACTGCCCACCCTTGTCGTTAGAGCAGTCGACTGGATAGAAAGCATGGAATTAACATGGTGATTGATAAACTAGGTGCAAATAAGCATAGGTATTTTATAACCACAGAATGCTTTTTGCTTAAATTTGAAAATAAAGGATATTGTTCTGCGTCCATACATCGTTCGCCCCAAGACCCCCAAGCAATGAAATAATGATTTTTATATGTGAAATTACTTAACGATTGTCACCTTATACTCCACTAGCTTTTCGCTCGCGGCTTCGCGCGCGTGGCCTACATTAGGTACCTACATATTTTACGGAACCCTATTATTTTCCAAAATAAAATTTAGCCTGTTACTCGTGGATAATGTAGCTTTCGAATGGTGAAAGAATTTAATAAAAACGGTCCAATAGTTTTTGAGTCTATTCATTACAACCAAACAAACAAAGTTTTCCTCTTTATAATATTAGTGTAGATACTTAAAAAGCACGGATAAGCGGGAGATTCGTTACAATAGGAAAAATGCTTCAGATTTTGAGGTTATTAGCATAACAGAAGTACATTTCCATTTTCTATCTTCTATAGGTACTTATAATAAATCTGTAGAGAGGTCAACTCTGTACATGAAATATATTTTCAAAATAACTATCAGGGGGTGATACTGATGCCAAAAATGCAATCAGTAAAATTTTTGTCTGTCTGTCTGTCTGTATGTTCCTTATAGAAACAAAAACTACTCGACGGATTTTAACGAAACTTGGTACAATTATTCTTCATACTCCTGGGCAGGTTATAGTATACTTAGGAATTCCCACGGGAACAGGAATTAGCGGGAAAATCCTTTTGTATGAAAAATCTAAACCGCTTAAGTTAGACGCTTTAAATTTCGCACGTAGGTACTTTAGTAAACTAATTCCCACGGGAACTGGAATTCGTGGGAAAATCCCTTTGTATGAAAAATCTAAACCGCTTTAGTTAGACGCTTGAAATTTGACATGTAGGTATCTTAATAAACTTAAAGCTTAGTTACAACAGGATATTGCAAAATTCCCACGTGAACGGGAAAAAACATTTGAACGAAAAAATCTAAACCGCGTAAGATAGATGAAGGGGGTAAAACGGGATCCACGCGTACGAAGTCGCGGGCGGCCGCTAGTTGCTAATAAAACTATTTATTGTCAAGAATTATATGTATAATAATGCGAATTCCCGTTCCCGTGGGAATTAGTTTACTAAAGTACCTACGTGCGAAATTTAAAGCGTCTAACTTAAGCGGTTTAGATTTTTCATACAAAAGGATTTTCCCGCTAATTCCTGTTCCCGTGAGAATTCCTAAGTATACTATAACCTGCCCAGGAGTATGAAGAATAATTGTACCAAGTTTCGTTAAAATCCGTCGAGTAGTTTTTGTTTCTATAAGGAACATACAGACGGACAGACAGACAGACAAAAATTTTACTGATTGCATTTTTGGCATCAGTATCACCCCCTGATAGTTATTTTGAAAATTATATTTCATGTACAGAATTGACCTCTCTACAGATTTATTATAAGTAGGAGAGACGTCTTAATTACACTTTAAATCGTAGATCGATAAAGAACCCCTTTGTCAAACCGTATGAATAGCAGCAAATAGAACTTTGCGTATTGGAAAAATAGGAATGCCTACGGAAAAGCCAAACATTTTTTAAAAAGAAGTTAATATATTTTACTTACATTTAAATCCAAAAATATCTTTATTCCGACCCAAGGGTAAGTAGGCAGTTATGTAGGTATAAATGAAAATACGTATGTAGGTACTTATTATTTATTAATGGTCATGTTCTACATTTTCTATTAAATATGGGCCCAATACATCAATGATGTCGCCATCACAACAAAGTACCATAAATGGTTTAACGAGATTCCGATATTTGTATAGGGAATAAGTTTTTTTTTTGGTATGCATAATTGCTACTTTTTTGCACATAAATGTATGTATGTACCATCCATGATGACAATAGCCTTTCTTTGTGGTAAATCGTTTCCTGGCTTCCCGAAAAGAGACTGGAACATAAAGGTTTCTTTGGGCTACTTCCTCTCTACTAATATGTTGTAACCCTAAATGTGCTGGTAAGAAATGTTCCTCCATCATACTGCGTGCTTTCATTACATATTTTGTAAGAGTACTCCTTGAAATGCCAAGTAATGTAGCTATTCTGTCATCTGAATCACCGGTCCTCAGCTTCATTAAATAAGCACCAACTGTAGTAATTCGTGCTCTCTGATAGTATCTATGGCAAAGAAGATCTGAAGGACGAATCTGAAAATAAAATAAAACATCAGATTCACAGTTAAACAATAAGAAGAGCAATATTTATATAGGATTAACGACTTTTGTGTGTAACGGAATAGTAAGATGAGTGATGAAAGATAATTTATGATTTGAACGCTGAATGATGAGGAATGATTGGTCTATGGAGGAAACGAAAGGGATGAATGAGGAACGAGGATTGAGAGTGAGAATAGTGGTAGTTTAAAAGAGTAGTCTGTTGTTATGCAGGAAGTATAAATAAAACTTTACTGAGTTTATTTGGCTCAGGGAATTTTTAACTGGCTTTATAATAGTAAAAATTATGTTTAATATTATGTAAGTAGGGTAGACCGGGGACAATAGTACCATTTTTTGGAAATTGTTCAATATTGAGAAATCTAATGAAATATAACTTATTCTGTTGGTATACTGTAAAAACTAGACTCCTAAGCTACAAATTTAAGCATGCAGAGTTGAACTATTCTTTCGAATACTTAATGAAAAACGAGTTTGAACTGTACGATGTCTCATGTTACAATTGACCCCTACAACGGGTCAATTGTACCAATAATATATGAGGCTATAAAAGTCGTTATGTTTATCTAATCATCACCTTTATTGGTATTCTGTACTCTTAATCTCCTACAATCATCATTCTTTATTAATTGAGATCGAAAATAATTTAGGAACAAGTATGAAAAATCAACACTAAAGTTTAAAAACAAAACAATAACTTTTCTTCCATAAAAACGAAAAAGCTAACTGTTTCTACATAATATGTCATTTATTTGGCTCGGATATTGCTCCTGAAACAACAATAAGCATAAAAACAATGATAGAATAATCAAAACTTAAAAATCTATTTTTGTATGAGGGTACAATTGACCCCTGGTACAATTGACCCTGATTTATTTATAACTACTAATGCTTCGCCCTTTTAAAAAATTTTCATAAGCCTGTTCATAAAGGAATAGATCCGTTGATCCGTGATCAGTACTTTTGACTCTACGTCGAGGCATCTAAAACAAAACGTTCAAATACTTAGTTACTTACTGAATTAAGCTAAAATGTACATATTCAGAAGGGTTTTAGAAACCATATTAAAATATTTTAAGTAGGCATTTAGGTACTTATATCACCTTTTTATCGACATCTACCTACTTATTTAATAAAACACATTAACAATTTTTTCAGTAGGTAGGTCTAGGTATGCCTATAATTATAAAAATATAATTGTAAAAATGTAAAATAACCACGTGAATGTTTTATAATAACTTATTTTATTATAGTTAAGTATAGGTACTTTAAAACCAATTTAAAATATTAAGTATAAAATAAGGTTCCGGGGGTTAATTGTACCACGGGGTTGATTGTACCGCTACAATTGACCCCATGGAGACTGGTACATTTGTTCCAAGTAGGTAGTCAAGAGAACTTCACCTAAAATTCAGTCATTTTCACAGTGAATGCCAATAATTCGCTGTCGATACAAAGTTTAGAGCCTGGATAAACTATTGACAACAATACTTTGGTAACAAATAGCATATTAGGCAACTTATGGGCTCATATATTTGACATAAAAACTTACTGCGGCTGGGCAAAAAACAAAAATCCTTCCTGTACACCTTCGTTTTTCAGCGCAAGCGCCGCCGACTGGTGAGCGGATGGAAACACAAAAAGCGCATATTCTGACGCTATACACACAATCTAACGTCGCTTGTATGAAGAAATATCGCCGATGGTACTATTGACCCGTGGTACTATTGTACCCGGTCTACCCTAATAATATTGCAATATTTTAATAATATAAGTCTATTTGTATTATACAGGGTGGAAACGATAAGTGATCTATAACACTTTTAATATTGTGTGGCTGGCATACATTTAGTATGGAGGCTGAAAACATTGAATTTTCGGATAGATCCAGTTAATTCTGTAACTATTTACTGATACCGTTAGAAAGAGCTCGTGAAGCACTTTCAGGATGAGTAACCAGTTTTTCGATATCTTGTGTAGTTTAGAAATAATCGAGTGAGATCACTTATCGTTTCCACCCTGTATAACCTGTATGGATGAGAGTAGTGGCAGATTGAAAGCAATGGAAGGAGTTGAAGGATGGGAAGGCTGATTCGGAAAAAACCTTTTTTATTATTATAATAAACCGGCATAATTATTTTTATGTATTATAAAACTGGCAGGGCTCTTACCTCTCTGGGTTGAATCCAATTTCGAACAATGTTTAATATATCTTGATTATTCTCTGTATCCAAACAATGACTTCAAGTTCGCAATAATGAACAACCACATCCAACACAAACTTGTTGGTGACCTACCGGGGCACCGGTTGGCATATCTGGAGAGTCTTGTGAAGTAGGTGTGGTATCTCTTTGCAATAATGAGTGACAAGCCCCACAGATGTAGTCATTTGCAGTAACCTGTTTAAAAATAATAATAATTAGAAATAAGTTTAAAAAAATTATCAGTTTTTTAATGTCCCGCACTTAAATTATTTTATTTTAGTATTAATTTACAGAAACCAATAACTTTACAAGAATTAGACTGATTGTATAGCCAATAACATTTTATTAAATAAGGACTTTAGCGTGCATTACCTCTAATGGAGTTAGTCGTTCCACAATTATGTTCCTGATGTTAATATGATGTTGAGTGTTAGTTCTCAGGGACATGAGCTGATGTGAACGTGTTCTAGGCTCTAGTGTTCTACTGCAAAGCACACATTTTCTGCTAAGATTTGAAGTAGATGCATTTGTGTTGTATCTTGGGCTTGGGTCCAACATGTTGTGCATATAAGATCATGAGCTGTTGTGGCTGTAACCTGTAAAAATAAATAGATTCATTGCATGCCATGCCACACATACTCCTGTGCGTTGAATAAATTGAGCCGCAAACCATAAAAAAAATGATAATTCAATATTATGTGCTGTTAGTAGAATTTTGGGTCAGAGGGTAGGGTTAAACAGCTTTAGTAAATAAGCATTGTTGTTATAATAATTAATTATGACGTGTTACAAACTCAGTTACAAAAAATAATAATCTAGTAGTCTTAGTTCCAAAAAACAAAACAAAACAAAACAAGCTTTCATTGAGAGCAGGGAGATAGTGTCAAAGTAAATAATTCCTTAGATTTACACCAAAACCAGCTGGATTGTCAACATAATTGTTGTTTCGCTCATGCCTCCATTGCGCTGTACCATCGACTAGTTTCTTACAATCGAATCGGGCCTGGCTGTCCACACTGTCCAGGGTTGAACCACAGATAATAGCGGAACATTCATTTCAAGACAACCCGCCATGAGAATGGCAATTCAGAAGTTTGGCAAGGCTAGTACTTATTCATAAGATTGCAGAGCAAAATGTAGGTACTTACCGATCGAGGTGCTGCCCATTGTTGTGTATAATTAAGTTGCTCATTTTCTAACACCATAGAACCACCAGCCGAGCCTTGGCCGAGCCACACAAAAACAGTAAATCCCAGGCTGAGTATGTCGTTATTGCAATCAATCAGAGTCCGTTTGAATAGCCAAGTTTGTAGTTAATAAAGTTCCGAAAATAAAAGCTAAAACACAAACGAATCACAAAGAAGGATCAAGCAAGACAGCAACACAGCAAGAGTGAGTGAGAGAGAAAAGGTGATGCGAGTGAATGACAATTTGACTAACAAATAGGGATGTCCATTTAGAATAGACATAATCGATTAAATTGATCGTTTTTGAAAAATTTTATTTTTAAACATTGTGTTGCTATAAATATTTATTTTATTTATTTAATAGGACAACCAACAAGACATACACTGGAAGACAATCAATATTTACAACGTATTTAACTTAATCTAAGTGCTGCCTTAATTATAGGTTGCCACGGCATGCAATAGTGGACTTATACATAAACAGTGTCTACACTTAAAGAAAAGAGTAAATATGTAAATGTAGGTAAATAAATGTGATTAAATATACATAAAATGCAATAATCCACTGAAGCGCTGCGGGCGCGGCGGATCTGCGCCCGTCTAAAGGTCTAATGATTAGACTCTAGTCTAATCGATCATACCATTATTTACTTAAATCGAATTAAAAAAGCGCATCTCTGTCTCTGCTCTGTCAATATGTCGGTGACTTTGATTTCGTTTAAATACTTTTAAAATATTTTTTCGAACTGCAACTTGTCCGATAGGTTTGGACACTTGCAAGTAAATAAATAAAATATACATAAAATTATGGTACATACTAAGTCTTTGAAAATCTTAGGGCGATTTTTATCAATGTCCTTTGTCTGCTCGATTGCATTGATGGTAAGGAGCAATGGTATTATCTATAATATCATTGGTAAGGAGGGACTGTTCTAAATACATATTATGATAGTTGAGATGGTTGAGAATATTTCCGGGTCGATCGCTTCCACCTTCGGCCTAGATAGTACCTACCTACCTACTTATACGCCAAACTATCTTATGATTGTTATGCATTGTTAAGTAGGGTTATAATACCTAATTATGATTGTTATGCATTGTAAGTAGGGTTATAAATAATTATAATTTACATAAGCAGCAGGTCGGTTATTTTTATTTAGGCAAATGTAATATTTTAAAAGACAATACGTACGATCAGATATTAAGATCAAAGATAAAGATTTCTGCTGTGAAAAAAAATATAAAACAGCTAACTTCTATATCAAGTTCCAACGTCGCTATACGTACCTACCTACTTAATGCTACTGGATTATACGTTCATAGCTCAGAAGTTTAGTCCTTTTTCAGCCGTGTTTAGTAAGAATATTATTACAAATGGGCTTTTAGGGATTTTGTTCACATGGAATAAACGACAAAGTTCTTAGTTACTTATCCAATAGGTAGTAGTAACATATATGTAGAAAACAGGAACTTAGATGCCAACGAAAGAAAATAGGCTATCAAATGTTGTTTTGGGGACTTACCTTTATAAAAATATCACATTTAAAAATTCATACCATTTGTTGTTATTTAAAAAACAATGTCAATTTTGACGATTAACTGAAAGTCTATTATCTATGAATATAGTAGCGATATATGGTATCCAGCGGCAATGGCAGTGCAAAATTTTGACAATGACTGTAGTTATCATACTTCGAGTTTGTCCATGGAGACGGCAAAAGTCCTTTAGTTGGCCATAAAGTAAACTTAACGGAAAATGTTACTTAATTGATACCGAGGCGCAACCTGGAAGCATTGCTAAGTGTGCTCCTCGTTACTGGTTCATCGTTCGTCATCGTCATTGTTCGTAAAAACCGGGTCGCGGCAGGCAAATAATAAAATTAGTCTTATGTCTTCTCCCTTATTAACTTCGATGGATAAATAGCTAAACCTCCTTGCGCGTAACTGACGTTTGTTGGAAAACCGATTTTTTCAGGCCATCGGATTTTAATTTCAAAAGTCATTGACCAATCCCAGTTCATATAATAACTATTATGACGTTTTCTATTGGCCAAAAGATTTAACTCTCTAAAAATCCGCGTGCAACCATATCCTGCTTAAATATTGTGCACTTTATTCAGCACAGATTAAACAAGCTAAATGACAAATAGAATAGATTGAAATGACAGATTGCACTTGAATTACCCTACAGTGCGCGATGCTCGTAATATTTTATTGGATTATTAAATGGATTAATATTCGCAAAAAGTGTTAAAAGCATTTTTATTATGTGGTACTATACGAAACAGCTTTATAACTTCTGTGGGCCTATTGTTTACATTTTAAAGTTACATTTATGGGTTCGTTTCAAGAAACTTAATTGAAAGTCGATTAAAGATAATTTCTTACTATAAACTAAGTAGATCCCTTTTTTAAATACGTGCATACTCAACTGGTTGGCATTTAATTAATTGAAAAAAAAATTGCACAGGTAGGTATATAACTTTATGACAGAGCAATAAAAAATAAGGTAAGAATTAGACATGCAGTCCGGTGGAGCTCATCTCTACATAGATTTCTCCTTGACGATCTTTCTAACAAAGGCAGGATATAATTCCTGACTAATCTATATCAAAATGGCTGACCGGTCACAAATAGCGACATTAATAGGAACATTAGTGTTTCTCGGTGGACATGGAGGTGTCAGATTCTATTGAGGTTACGTAAAACGATTTAGATGATCGTTATATTTCTCATTAATTTACAGGGTGTACTTGCAAAGATTCTAAAGCTGTACAATGGTCGCCTCGGCAGGAACACCGTTAGCAATTAGCATTATTTGATAACAAAGGCGACGGAAAAACCGCTGGTTTACCGCAACAGGTCTCTTACGAACAATTAGTGCTGGCTAGGTGTTGCAACCGCTGTGCAGCTTTTGACTTTTAATTCAACCACTGAATAGCCTGGTTTAATAACTAGATGCATGCAGATGGTTGTTTTCATATTCATTAGGTATGTATTAGGCTTGTATTAAGTAGGGATTAATTTCCTCACATCCTAAAATTTCTATTTTTGAATATTGTTGCTGCTATGGGACAAATACATTTCAGCTCCTAAAATATAACATTGATTACCTTCCTCATGAACTAGCTAAACTAAATGATTAAAACTAATTAAACTGGGTTAAGGGTAGTGACTCAATATTGTGATGTTTTATTATGCGCTATAATGTAGTGCAAAATTCACGAGTTTGACGTTTATCTACTGACGTGTACGTACACATGCCAGTCAGGCATCATTGCATCCTGGAAAACTTTTCAAGAAAACTAGCATAACAAAAATAACAATAATTTATGAATATTATAATTGTCATTTATCATAACAACTTCTCTTCTTATTTTCTTTCAAAAAGAAGATCATAACAACGCCGTTGAAAATTTCAATTAACATGTGAAACGTACATTGCTGCGAGAACAATAATTGTAGCCAGCCATGACCGTGGCTAGCCGTTGCCCGTGACTGGCGCTTTGACTCGGTCCAATTTCGCCCGTTTGATGTGCTTAATTACTTTGTTGGTTCTTGTCGGCGGCGATGCTTGCTGCGGTCGCCCTAAGTCGAAAACGCTCTCAAAACTGTTAGCATTCCCAAATTAAATGTAACCCACGTCAAACTAACCAAATAGTTTTATGCCGTAAACGAAATAATTACACGGATCGTGTGCGCGGACCCTTACAGCGGAGCGAATTGTTTGTTTTGATGTGGCGATCGATTCTGATGAAATTATATTTTCGATTAGAACAATTCGGTGCGCTCATATTTTATTCAGCTACGCTTTTGGAAATAGTACAAGTAGCTCGATCATTTTAATGTGTGATGATTCCAGTGACGCAAATGAGAATAAAAACCAGAATGATATCGCTGTGTAAATCCTTGGGGAAGGCTTTAGTCCTGCAGTTGACTTCATTTGTCTGAAACGTATTGATGAAAACTTTGTCTTCAAGGAATAGAATCTAGAATCTAGGAGCTAACAAAAACTACTATGACAACCAGCCAGCATCAAGTTCCTTATATCTTTCTCCTCCAAATATTTACAGTAAACCTTTTCGAAAAATTAACACCGAAATAAAGAGGTTAACGAGTGCGTCAGGCCATTTTTTCGGCCTGTATTTTGTCAGCGGCCGTAAAGGTCCTATTTCGTCGGGTCAACACTTCACTGTAACTAGGCAGGCAGGCCAAATCATTAAAACGGTAAATTTTAAAGTACGCGGCGTCGGGTTCCGCAAGGACGAGCGTTGGGCCCACAATATATCTTGGGGGCAGGCAACCGCGATTTGACTGACGGCGCTCTCTGAAAGGACATTTATCAGACTGACTAGCGGGTTACACTAAACCAAACAACAATGAATTCTCATTGACAAATTGTCTTAGTATTTCTTTTGACTAATAGACTCGGACTTAATATCCAGAGAGTCATCAATTATGGTTTTGCAATGTCTAAATTAGAATTCCAATAGATTAATATTTAGAAAGTCTTGAAAAATAAAGATATTTATAGCTAGCATATTAATAGATTTCCTAAGAAGGAAAACTATTTGTATCATACTTTGAAACCCTTTATTATATGACCCAAAAACAAGTTTGGGAAATGGGTTTAATTCGGCTTCACCAAAGGACTTATAACTTAGCATCAGTTTACAAGGTGGAGCTATTAACTTAATAAACTCAACAGTTTTAATCAGTATTTAATTATAATTTAAACTATGTACATACAATAATATAACACAGTTTAGATAATTTTAACCTTGTGTTCAATATGCTTTTGTCTTTCGTTTAATCTTATAGCAGCTTTCAACTTTGAACAATAGGTTAAGGAAGTTCTCAGCCTCTACACGTCACAAATGTATAATGTATAATGTCATCACA
This sequence comes from Ostrinia nubilalis, assembly GCF_963855985.1. Taxonomy (NCBI): domain Eukaryota; kingdom Metazoa; phylum Arthropoda; class Insecta; order Lepidoptera; family Crambidae; genus Ostrinia; species Ostrinia nubilalis. The sequence goes on along the minus strand of NC_087088.1, from coordinate 8,724,210 downwards.
GCATCATACATATGCTAATAACTTCGGTCAGATCCCGCGATAGTTTAGCAGTTATACCGCGTCCGTTGAATGAAAGCCACTTATGAAAATGAATGTAAAACGCGGATAAACCAGGGCCTATTTTCCGCGCGAAGTAAAGCGGGCGGTTACAAATTGCTTTGGGCAAAGCGTAAATTTTAATTTTATCTCTAATACCCAAATGAGCACCGTGACTCGACATAATAAATGTACTGTTCCCACGTTAGCGCGATCGAAGCACGCCCGGAATACTTGCACTTATTGCAACTTCGCCATTGACTAGTTTGCACTGTAACTAGTCTGCTGTAAGGTCTAAGCTTAGATACTATTTGGCGAGCCTTTATGCGCAAGTCTCTGAATGTTAAAGCTACTCAGTATTTTCACTATCTAGCGATTGAGGAGGTAGTGGAAGCACTTTTGTTTAATGAGATTAGAATAAATAAAAAGGGATATTTACTAAATGGAAAACTGTGTGAAAAACCCACCTCAAGTTCTATACTTAGTCGGTAGGTAATGCCAGGCTAATGTTAGATTCAGTAGGCATTATTCACTTTTCATCAACGTCGACTAAAATACATCATTACAGTTTCTTAGTTGTTTTTCCATAAGTTTTAATAATGTCTAAAGAAAATATAGGGCAATAAAAAGTGCTCATATTGTTTTATTTACTTAGCGCAGCAGTGCGAGCCGAGCCGCGGCGATCAGCGTGCGAGTCACGGCGGGACAGTTTATTTCAACTTCGCAACTTCGCCCGCCGTTCGAATGGGGCATAATTTTCATAAGGAACGCGCCGCTGCGCCCTGACACAAAAATTAGATTCATCAACCTTCCGGGCACATTTGCTCGAAACACTCGCCTAGCTACCAATTCGATTCGAAGTCGTAACGAGTGCGTGAACAATGTGATCCCAACTTTTGTACTTTACATCTCGCTTCCTAACTACATTACACATGATAACGAGTGAAATTGAGCGGCAAACGTGAGGAAAATGGCCGAGTTTAAACGGTAATATAATTCGCAGCCACCAAATTATATCAGCATCATTTTTCTTCACATGATTAGATGAAGAATGGCAAGCTCGTAAAACACTCGGCCATCTTTATGCGAGAGTAATTCTGCGGTACTTCGAGCATATTTTATGTCGGGAATATTTTCTTCAATTTCTTAAGCACGTGTGGAATTGCTAAACGAGTCTTCATCAACGTTTAATATTGGAAATGTATGGCGGTCGTTTGTAATTTTTATTACTGGCTTTCTTCCAGAAAAACGATACAAATTTTGTTGAGGAAAGGGCATACCTATGCACAAGGTTTTGCGTAATTGCAGTCATAAAGGAATATTGATTGTTACTGACTACTCTACAAGCTGAGTAAGACACAGTTTTTTGCTACACGCTGATATTCTTGGTGATTGTTTCTATGTACTCTAGCTATGTCAGCTAGCTGTTTCAAGATTCATATTTGTTGCCGCCAATAAACTCGACGAGTCCTATCAGTGTAGGTCGCTCCACGTATCGATATCGTAAACGCGCATCGTTCAGAATCAAAGCTATAAAGTAGGAATCGGTAAACGTGTCGCACGAAGACTGAGAAGGCTTTAGGACAAGAGACGTGCGAGAAAGTTTTTATTTCCCCCGGGGCACACCGATCGCGGCGTCGCCCAGGTGCTCCCACCGATGGAAACCTATATTATTTGTTTGAGCAAACTTTCTGGTCTCGTGTGAGATAAGTAAATTATGTTTGTGTCCCGAACGCCACTCGTATTCAATGTCTCGAACGCGAATCGGACAATCGCAACTGTAAATAAGTTATGCTACAGCGGCGCGATTGTTTATTGTACCGACGAGAAAGACCCTGAAATATGTAAAAGTAAGGTAATACTTTTAATACAATTTTTCGTTAAGTACTTACTTTTAATTAGAATAAAGCGTAAGATTCTATAGTTTCTTAAAAAGTCTGAGTGAGTGGATGTAGTAAGAGGACTAGGTACCTACTTTACTGAAATAATAATATAGTTTAAGTGGTTATTTTTTAAAGAATTTTAAGAGGTTCTGTAGTAGAAGATCAGGTTTCTGGGAAAATATTTCTTTTACAATTACTGAAATTCATAAAACATTACCACTACATAGAAAAAGAACACAAGCAAAGTTATATTGTAACTACTTTTTTACTTAAAAATATCTTTTGACGTTGCAATTGTAAAATTGGTTACCTAATCATTATTACTATTACCTAAGCCCAATCTCATTTACTAACAACGATCAAGCTCAGACAGTTAAAAGTAATCCCATCAAAAACAATACTTGTCAAAAAAACCAAGTCTCGCAACTCAATTGTTCTACGGTAAAAAGTTGTGAGATCCATGTAATACCAAGTCCAGGCCAGGAAATCTTTAACGTTTTACATAAATTATTGACTTGGCCATCGCACTAAATAATTTTATTTACACGTGTTTTCATGCGATGGCCAAGTCAATATATTTATGTAAAACGTTAAAGATTTCCTGGCCTGGACTTGGTATTACATGGATCTCACAACTTTTTACCGTAGAACAATTGAGTTGCGAGACTTGGTTTTTTTGACAAGTATTGTTTTTGATGGGATCTCATTTCTTTTTGTATTTTGTAGACAGCAGTTATGTATCTAGAAAACTGGACCGAAATTGAAAAATTTTACTCGACTTGGCGGTTGCACTACCGTGCTCCCAAATCTCATTTCTTTTTGTATTTTGTAGACAGCAGTCATGTATCTAGAAAACTGGACCGAAATTGAAAAATTTTACTCGACTTGGCGGTTGCACTACCGTGCCCCCAAATATTTTAGTTTTTCCTTGATTCATACACCAAACACTACTTATATTCCAAAGGACAATGTTCTTTCTCCATAAATTGTTCGCCGTTAGATCAACAGTGCCGAAAAAATACTTTCTAGGTTCTAAATGACACAAATCTTTATGTAAGAACAATTATTCCTGGCGGACCAATTCTATAAACTTATTGATAGCAATATTGTTATCATAACCTCTTACTTACTAGTATTGTATTATAATATTGTATGCACATCGATTTGGGAGATGTTCTGTATTGTAGTTGTCGCAGCCAAATTGTATTATAATATTGGACGGGTTTTGGAAATAGCTCGGCGTTCCACTTTTATGATTTACTTACTTACATTTTGCACGTAAATAAATAACATGAATCCTATGTTTACTTTCCACTATTGACATTTAACACGTGACTTACCAAACTAACTATCTCCATGGTTACCGTCTTAGTCTATGCATGACTAGGGATTGAACAACTTTTAATTGAATATTATTAACAATTCTCGATAATTTTTATCGATTGAAAAATATTCGGTATTTGAATCGAAAGGTATATTCAATTTTATCAATATCAAAATATTCAATTTTAATAATAAAATAAATATTATTTACTACCACCTATGAAATGTTCTGAAAATTGCATGGAGCGCTCCCCCAATCCTGGGTTTTCCCTTTCCAAACTGAGAGGACATCATTTTGGTTCTACAAAATCTATAATATAAAAATGAATCGCAAAATGTGTTGGTAAGCGCATAACTCAACAACGCCTGGACCAATTTTACCAATTCTTTTTTTAAAATGTTTGTTGAAGTCCAAGGATGGTTTTTACGGCGATATAAGTTCGAATAATCACCGGGAAACCTCTAAAAAAACTCAAAACTTCAACCCTAAGGGGGTAAAACGGGGTTCACGCGGACGAAGTCGCGGGCGGCCGCTAGTACATTATAAAGGTACTTAATATTTGAAATGTATTACCAATTATTGTTATAAGCATTTTGAGCGAATAAAACTTTCAATTCTATTAGAACTTTAGACATTTCTCTCACTTTAAGCGGCATTGGATTTTTCATCGGATTTTGAAACTGTTACAGATATATTAAAGATGATCCCATATTGTTGTCATTGTCAATATCGGTATTATGATCACAATTATTTTTATTTTATTCATGACCTTTTAGACCAGTTGGACACATTAGATAGCTTCTTGTAGTATCGTGCAATATATTTTTAACTTTTAATTAAAATCTAGTCATACTGTAGCAATTTGGACGATTTATTTTATTTACAAGATCGGTATCTTATTGTCTATGATGACCGCAGTCAACATCACTATTACGTGGATTCCTAACAATGGAGTACGGCATTGCCTTGTGCCGATTTTACATAGATTTTATCGACACAAATTATGGAACTTCATAGGATATGGAGCAAGCCACGCCCTAAAATGTCCGGATGTCGTCATAGTATTATGGAATACATATAAAAGACTTTTATTATTTCATTTTCTAATCCTCAAGTGTCCATTACAATCTAATTAATATTTATGTATTCAAAAAGTAAGAGATTAATTTTGATACTTTACTGCTGTGCCCAGGAATCTAAGGCCGTTTCTGACAATGTCCTTTGAAGCTTCTAGGTCTGCTAGAAGTGCCTTAGAATTTTGATGATCGGTGAGTCAGTGAGTCAGTCAGTGAGTGACAAAATTAAGTAACTTTGACCCGTTATAATTCTTAAACTACTGGTTCAAATTGAATGAAATTTTAAATATACCGTGTCTTTACAATGCCTGCATAGCTAATGAAAATTCAGCCTTCTAGTTTTATCCACAACGAAGTTACAGGCGGTCGAAAATGGCCTGAATTGCTTCGAGAAAAGGATGGTACGGCCGTGCCGCTTTTTTGCTCGACTTGGTGGGGGCACTGCCGTGCCCCCAGATTAGATATTAGAATATTCAAAAATATGCCCATTATTTCTCAATCAAGTTTGTGCATTTTACTATATTTCAACTAACCAGCTTTGATTAGAGCGTATAGAGTTACCTTCGTCGCAAATATTCGCGAAGGAAATTAACATCGGCGGTACCTAGCTAGTTTCATTCAAATGTCAAATTTTCTCGCAGTGACTTCGTTAATATTACTAGTGCTAAAAGTTCCCGTGCCGAGTTCGATAACTGTGCTCGGATCTCGGCAGGAATTTTTAAATTAATTCAAAGGAAAAATAAAATTACAGAAGTTGTTGAAGATTAAATTATACCGATGTAATTTGTGTCGGAGTCGAAATGTGTTTAGATCACGGCGCGACAACTTTTTGGAACGAGAAAGCGATGATAATTTATGATAAACAAATTTTTGGTGGCGATGTTTATTCGACAGTTTTTAAATTTTAATAGTTTTTTAATCTTTTTGTAAATATTTGTGAGCAATGTATTGCCAGTAATTCCGATCTAAAATTTACTATCCTGGGATTGGATTGCAATGCTTGCTTGCACCAATGAATGAATGAATGAGAAAATTGTAAAGGCACTGGAGCTTTACTCGGGAGAGTACGCGTCTATAGCTTATTTAAGCCAGCTAGATATCGAATACCTGAAATACCTAATTTAAGGTAGGTACTTTTAAAGATATAAATGTAGGTAGTAGGTACCTACTTAACTAATCGAAAACCAAATTTTCGCATGTGTCATCTTTATAATATTTAAAATTCTCAAATCTCAATTCAATCTCTACAAAAAGTAACAATATCATCCTTGAATTTGTTTAGTTTTATTGTAATTTCCGCGATCCAATAAACTCGCACAATATACACTTCCCGTTTTATTGCTCTATGAACTTTGTCTTCCCTTTCACTCAACACAATCTATAAAATCTTTGAATAAACATTTGCCTTCTTTGCCCTTTTGCACTCGTAAAAGGCGTTTGGGGAACTTCCCCTAAACTTATTTAAACTTTTACCCTAGAAAATCCTTTTCGCAAGTAGTTTAAATGTAGAATAGAATATGTATTAGAGAATAGGGAGAGTGGGGTGTGTTACAGGTAGACAATAACATAACGGTAAGCGGCGTTCTAATGTATTCATTATGCTTTAATGTTCAAACTTTCCTACTAGGAACGTTAATTTAATTTGAAATGTATAGAGTGTTAAATATAACTCTACAATAGACGCTATAATGCTATAAAAATATTTGTGTAATAAATATAAGATTTTTACTCAAACCCTCAATGTCTAGAGCGTCTAATTTCGTAGCCTAAGCCACGAAGGAGTCAATTAGCTAAGGTTTGATTGATAGATAAATTAAATTTTCCTAAACTTAGTTGCAAATCTTATTAAGAATAAGCACTCTTGTCTAATCAACCTTATGGCCTGCCAATTATCAGATAGTATGCAAAGATATGACAAGGGTGAGCGTAATATTTTTCTATAGCTACCATAAGCCCAGCTTTTCGGCTCTCAAAGGGTCCGAAGTTTAAGTTGGCCCGGAGGTATGTCTTGGATCATCAAGACAGTTTTCTAATTTTAACTTTCCAGTTACGGTAGCGATTTTCGAATTAACCCCCACTTTGACGGACTCATCAAGTTTTGTTGATGTTTCAAAGGGTTTGGTGTTATACCTACTTATAAATCTTACTGGCAGTTTCTGATTCTAACGTGCGGTTTGATTAAATTTGTTCAAACACGTACATTGTTAGATAATTTGTTAATTTTGAACGCAAGAGCGAAGCTAGATGGATAGATAAGGATTGTAAATGGATATAAAGAGAAGTAGGTTGTACATATAAACAGTGACACCAATTACATAGGTAGAGTCGGTGCTTTAGCGGATAATGGATAAATTTACATAAATAAACTACACGTAGATATTTCTTTAATATATTATTTATATGCAAGTCTGTACGCTTCTTAACTGCAACCATTAACCTTTTGACAGCCGTATACCTACTTGTATTCCTATATCCAGATAGGTTTATGTTGTTTAAAAATAAAAGTTCAAAGCCGTGATGGTTGCACTCCGTGGTGTGTCATTGTTTAGAGATCTCGCCGTCGGGAGTCAATATGCGGAACATTTCCTATTACACGCCCACTTCTTCCCGTGAACCGGCGGAACTTCAAGGAGATGATAACACGGCCGTGTTTGGAGACGAAATATTGACTTGAAAGGAGATACCGCGCGTGTACTGGAATCTATTTATTTGTATTCTAATGATTCCGTGTAAATCCAAAGTCAAGTTGTGAACTACGAGAAGCCTATTAGACGATGATGGGAATTTGACATTTTCCCATTGGATGGTTGATTTAATTAATAGAATGAGAGTTGTATATTTTTTTTATTTAAAATCTTTATTGCACCTAAATATGCCGTACAAAAGGCGAACTTAATGCCGTGTGGTATTCTCTACCAGATATCAGTTAGCTATTTATTTCATTCAGTGAAAATTCACTTATTAATAGTAAGTCAAGTCTTGTCAGAACATTCGCCTTAAACTTTAGCCTTAAAAAATACTCTGTACAAATAATTTATTAATATTTTTAATTACTTTGCTAGTTTAACACATAAAAAGATTATCCACTCTATACACATCAAGCCATATTTTTATCCCAACACAATTTGTAATGGAAGCGACACGCGGAGACAAGAGCAAGCCAGGGCAGGGAGGGCCGGGGTGGCGAAATTACTTGCAAATTCCATTTACGAACTCGGCGGCCAAAGGAACTGGTCTACTGCCACACTGTCTGTGGTCTATTGTGGTAACGGGATAGGTAAGTAATAAAGGGTGTTTTTTCCCGTTGGCGTAAAAGGGTGCGTTAATGGGGATCCAATCGGGGTCAGCATTGGACGGGTTAATGCTTTACTTTGTGTTCGATTTGGGTGAATGGGTTAAATTAAATAATATTGTCCATGTGCAGTCGATTTGCTAAGATCACAAGGGTATCGACAGGTATCGACGGCTTAGAGGTCAGTGACGTAGTAATTGAAGCTCACGTTTATCAAACTTATAATCAGGTTAAGGGAAAATTCTACAATTGAAATGAATGATGAACGCTTTTACGCAGTTGCTTAATTTAATTGTAAAAGAGAGAATAATAGAGACATTAGCTGCAATGTCTCTAAAAACAGCCAAGACGTATGACCTTAGAGGCTAACGAACTTTCAACGAAATGATGAAACTCGATTATGAAAAAACTTTCTAACGAGTAGAAACTTCTTGAAAAATGGTAAGCAGACATAATCAGAAGTTTGATTGTATGTCTGTGACACTCATGCCGATGGCCGAGCGCGATTGGTATGTAAGTTGCGGGCGTTACGGAAAACTTAGCTCATTACCACGCCACGCCACTGGAATTACAATGGTGTGAATTTTTATTGAGCTCCTATCTTCTGCGTAGGTACTTATCAATGGCAGTGCAGAGCTTTGATTGCACCTAGGATATTGAATAACTAAAGTAACATTTTCAGCAGGCAAAAGATTGAAGAAGAAAGAATGGTGATTAAATTTCAGAAGTATGTTTGACATACCCCTGCGTCATAAATGCGTCATAGAGTTACTGCTATGCTACTAGATTTCAAAATACGCCAATAAAACTGTCCTCTTCAAAACGCATGAAACGTCAATTTTGTCTTCCCCCGATAGTAAAATATATGGCACATTAAATTTAGCAAACGCGTCTAATGTCTGGAATTCATAGTTCGACTATCTATTCTAAGACTTATCACAAACCTTCGGCTTATGAATAATTTACGAGAGCGACGCGACCGCAAAGTGTTTATTGTGATAGCTCGCCTGACTCCACAACCGCACTCTCATGTGAAATAAAACACCTAGATTTTTCCTCTCAATCTCTCAGAGGTATGTCTGCGAAATCAGGCAGCACGAAAAAGGTCGCAACTCCCGCGTGCACCTCGCGAAACTCTATTATATTTCACGGAGGTTAAGCTCCAATGCCTGTTATTCTTCCAAATTGTTTTCCGACTGCCAATCCTTACGCAAACTCGAGAGTGTAAGGAGCCGCGTCAACGGATTAGAATAAACCATTTAGTGTCGAATGTTGGTGGGATAAGGTTGATAATTATTTGCGGGCTTCTGCCTTGTGCCCGTGAGGGCAGGAACCGAGGTAAGGCGGCAGTAAATAACAAGCGAGATCGGATTATTTCGATAAGATCGTAAAATGAAACAAGGCGCGCCTCGGCGGGACGTTTTCTTTTGAATATGTTACACGTTAACCGGAACATTGCCCACGTACGGATATAAAATGTTTGACGGGACATTTTCTCCTCTGCATCTCTGCCATTGTATTGCCGTGTCAAGTTGCAACTTTGTCATGTTACTAGAATAGGCATAATAAACTCATTTGTTGAATTTACTCGATTTATTCCTCAACTCAAGCTATCGTTTATTTTATTTAATTAATTAAAGTAAATTTGTAGATGCATTAAAGCTGTAATGATTAATCATGGCTACAAACGTACCTATTTGATTCTAATGAATTCAAAGAATGCAAAGTATGAACTTCATTTTTCAGAAAGATACAAATAGCAGAAGTTTCTGAAGACATAAAGGATAATGTTGTTACTCAGTAAATTACTCTATATTTTATATTTAACACGTTCTACTGGCCATGAAATTAGTGAGTTTTACGAGCGGAAACGCATGTGGAAGCGTGTAAAGTTAGGGTTGTCTTATTTTAAATTTTATATCATTGTTTTTTAAATGGTCGGAAAGAAAAGTCTATTTCCAGAAGTATTTTACTCGTACTGACAACTTTTAGAAAACAACATAATGAAAAGTTCTCAGTTACGTAGGATTAACTTTGGATTACGCCCACTGCTTACCATTTAACTACTCATTAAAGGTAAACAACAATAATATGGTTAAGTTTGACCTGAAAATCACTTTTCAAGCATCTTTAGTTTTCGATAATACCTATGCAGCTGATAAAAGAAATTACTCAAGCTTTCGCGTTTCAAAGCTTTCTTCGTGTTCCTTTTTTCACGGCTCACTATGACTTGCTGCTGGCGGCTTATTGCAAAGATTAAAGGTTATCACCGGCTGTGACGTAAACGAGCTTCAAGAATGATATTGTAAGACAGCGGCTCATATCACAAATGTTGAAAATCGAGACTGTCTTTTACTTTTCTAAGTTTTAAAGACAATGTATTGGATGACTAAACGTCTGATAGGTAAAGAAGCCAGCAGCCAGCTCTTGCGTCCGGAAGCGTCCGGGTGCTGCACTTTGTTATTTTGCCTCTCGGTCTGCACTCACTGGCTTGCTGCCGAAGACTTATTGCCTACGTGCTAGTAGTACTTTCTTTAAGGACTCAGTAACAGTGACGTGAATCATTTATAATTATGTAGTTGATGGCTCCGAGATTGACGTAAGACTTCTCAGCGTATTACAGAAATACTGAGCAGTCGTCATGATGCAATCGAAACCCTTAAAACCCTACGTTTAGGAAGTTTCTATTATTTTTAGATTTATTTAATAGGAAGTTTACAGTTCACACATCATTCGGTTGAACGGCTGTTAGAAAAGTAAAGAAAGTAACCGCCAGCCCTCGTGTCCGAGAGCGTCCGGACGCGTCCGGGCGCAATCTTATTTTTCCTCGCGGCCCGCACTCGCCGGCTCGCTGCCAGCGGCTTATTGCCTACGTGCCGGGGCGGTCGCGCACCCATCATATTATTCTATCAGACTATCGGCCACCACCACACGGACGATATTAGTATACCCCTGCCGTCTTCAGATATTGCCCCGGATCGTAAATAAAACTGCCACTGCGAACTAACCACGCTCAAAGCTCGACTTATCACCGTAAGAGGACAAATAGTGTTCAGCGTTTGGAATCTTTTGGCAAATTCTTCTTCTTGAGTATAAATTGCTGTGTCGAAATCAGTGCACTACGTTTTGGTGTTGATCTTTTGCCATATGTCTTCCTAGTTTAGGAGCTAGTAATATTCGTTTCACAAATATTTTGGTTTTGATCTAGATTGTTTATTGTTATCATTCACGAAACGAGGTATGTTATCTTATGTGTAAAACATAATTCGTGAAATTGGTCTTCAGTGGCACTAGCATGTTTTCTTGTGAAAGAAGTCAGAAATGGCAAATTCAAAGTTGTACGAATATGCAAGTATTGCGAGTATAAGGAAAAATCATGCAGACTTGGACAGCGCGTCCCAAAAAATGACCATGAAGCGTCTGAAAAACCAGGACAAGAGTCGTCATTTATGTCGAAACTTGTATGGCAATTACGTAAACAGTAACGCAATAAGGGGCAGCCGGCGTTATTGCCGCCGCGAATGTCGCCGTGGAGAGTTGTCGGAAAACGAAAGTTTTTATCAAGCGCGTCCCGCGTGTTCGGCCACAGTGTAATTGAAATAGTAGAACAACTCATTTACATTATCTAATACAGGCACTATTATTTTATGCTGGAAGATCGGTGAAAGTTATACTTATTCCCATAGGTAATTTACATTATATTAGAGCTTGCCCAATGTTCTGCAGTTGAGGCCACGTACAGGAAAACGGAGCGTGGGACGTCTACTAGACAACGATAAAGGTGGCAGGAAGGCGCTGGTTGCAACGGCCGCATCCAACGGGAGGCCTATGTTCAGCAGTGGACGTCCTGTGGCTGGAATGATGATGAGAGCCATAATTAGCCATATTTTTTGTTTCTAGAGGCTGATATGGACTTTTAAAGCATTTTTTCATAAACTTATGTGATATACTTATGTAACCAAAAGGTCCTAATTACGAGTATATGAGAAGATGAGAAGATAATGTTTTGTAAGGAACGAAGTAGTTTTACCATTCTTATTTGACTGTGACTACTCTACTTGTGAACGCTGATCGCAATCACCGGACGCAGGGTTGTACCGTTTCATGCCGTTGCTGCTCAATGCTGATATTGTTTCTATTAATAAATATTTTTAAAAATGTACTCTCATTATCAAAAAATAAGGAGTGAATAAGTAGATGGAATTTATCATTTTAGTCTTGAAAAAAAGGTCACAATACTCGTAAGTTGTGGATTTTTCACAAAACAATAATAGTGCTTTGACTGTATAACATGTGACTTAAAAAATAACGTAAAATGTGAGCTTCCTTGATTCCTTGAGTAATTTTTACATAATGCATATAATATTACCTACTTACACTGTTTCAGGTGCCTGTAACTGAATAAACTTATTTCTATGAATTTAGTTATTGACCACATTGCAGGTGAAATTAAATTAATCTGTATCAATCGTGTTCAGTTCCTGGTTTTGAGTTCATCGGATTATATGAGAGCCGCAGGTGCATAATTCTTGGTGTAAGGTTGGTAAGGTCCGGCTATGGCTTAGTGATATTAATGGAACCAACTTCCAAATTAAAATTAATGTGATTTGATTGTAGATCATAGCAAAAATGAGATGCAATAATGTAGGTATTGTAACTAGGTAGATGCATAGTTAGGTAAGAAAAAATTAAGTCAGATCATGATTATGCAGAAAAAAGTCACAGACAGAAACTTGTATAGACCATCCCAATAGAATAAGGAGATTTGTACATTGCCTTTGTTCGTTTATCAGAATAATAATAAATTATTTCTCATAGTCTTGTAACATTTTCCCCAAAGCATAGACAAAATTAGGTGTACATAACCTACAGCCCTATTTTCGTTAAGAGGAGAACAAAGAAAAAAGTGTGTGCTCCTGGGACCGATGCGTCAAAAATTATGTGACCCGACCAAAGCTCAGACGAGGTCTGCGGGAGACGAGCGGCATGTATCTTCACGGGGAAATGTTCATTAACATTTTCAAAGCTTTTTCAATTTAGTAACAAGTAAAAATATAATAGATGGATGGAGTTACACTGATTACCAGCGATTTATCTAGGTATGAATTACATATTTTGAATAATCGAAATAGGTATGTAAAACATAAAGTTGTTTTACACTAGGCAACTTGACATGAAATTCACGTCGCACAATATTCAGAACTATTCACAACAACGGGTGACATTGCCAGATAACTCCAACTAATAGTGGCGTGTTGTCGTCGTGAAAACACGGTTCTAGGAAAAAAACTATTCCTATTGACATCTAGGCGCTTGACCTACGGCTAATGCCTAAAAAAGCTTTCCCAAAATAGAATCAATCAGAACTATCCTGTTAGCTCATACGATAGTAATCGCAGTGACCACACATTTCCACACCGAAAGGAATCCGATAGGATTTTTATTAGAGCATCGCTGGAGCGTGGCCGGGTCCCTAATAAAATTCGCTGAGGTAACGGTGTGTTTGCCCTGACGCCGCCGAGATGACTGATACGGCACGCCGCGGCCGCTCCCCGACCGTTCTTATAAACTAGCGGTATAAACCACCCTACAATAAGAGTGTGGAAATTTTCGGTGACTCAAAAATGTGTTGGATACATGTAGGGTTTGTCACCGCAAACCACTTTTCTATTTACAAGCTACAAAATAGATTTGGCGCTTGTAATACAAAAGTTTGATTACTATCCCTTCGTAAGTTCGTAGCACTCAGTGATTGGAAGAGTGTATCGTTTACTAAGTGATTATGTCTGAAGATTGTTGGGATGAGTTCGAAAGGGTTTTATGAAAGTTTCTTAGTTTAACTAATTCTACTTGTATACTCGTAGTACCTACATGTTTTTTTCAATTGTTGTAGAACTTTTGTAGTTTTTATTTAAATCACAGTTCAAATAGGCAAGTTATATGCCCCCTACTTTATACAGTATTGTATTGATTTAAAATACCCATGGTAACTGTTAGAGAACGGTCTCAGTATTATATTCAATAGGTCCTTCACACTCAAATCTTTTTAATGAAACCCTCTACAGCATGCAAAATAAAAGGAAATTTCATAAACAAACTGAAAGCTGGTGTAATTATTCATCGGAACCAAAAAACTAGGGTGCGTCATTGTCTTGCGTCAGTGCTGCAAAAATATGTGAGCGCGCATTCGTTTACATAACTTGGTTAGTCGAGTGTAAAGTGGGAGTAGCTTTTATTTGCGTCCCACATAACTTTTTGAAAAAAGATGTGTTGGCATGCATAGTTGCACTGTGACAGGTCACGTATCTGCTATCGCTGGCCTGCAGGTTTCAAGTTTTGTTACGCATGTGTATTGTGTGTAGCTAAAAACCATAGCACGACATGCGTGGACTTCGTTGTCATCGATATTTTGGACAAAATAAGATGTAAAATGTTTTGAGGAAATTATGCCCTACCTAATAAAAAGTTAGTAAAATTAGATACCTACCTATCTTCATGTTGCCATGGAAATATTTGGTGCCCAGCCGATTTTAAAAAGATCACAGAGTACTATTTATAAACACCTTAAAATATGGAACTTACCTCACATAAATTAATGGGTATTAAACGCCTACGTTACGTTAGGCGCGCTGGACTTGCGTGGGCTGATCCTTAATTGCGACCTCACACAAAAAAACCGGCCAAGTGCGAGTCGGGCTCGCACACCGAGGGTTCCGCCGTACAAACGTAGCGGTTTACAATTTATGACGTATTAAATCAAATTACTTACTTGATTCCGTTGCGAGTAGTGGCGAATTTCAAAATATGCGGTATGATTATTTTTTATTTATTTATTTTTCCTATATTTGCATTATAGGTAGGTACCTACCTCAGCGTTTTGAATTTTTGCGTTGATTTAGAATTTCTCACAGTTTAGAGGCAATTAGATTTAAGAAGTGTTTGATATGAATTTCAACTTTAATATCTCTACGCGTTCATGTGAAAAAGGGTAGGTAGTAAGTTTATAATTATTAAAAAAATATTTTATGTCATGTAAGCAAAAATAATATTTTAAATTTTATATAACTTCAAATTTATCATTTTCGCAATTTTTCCTTTATCTGTACTATATAACGTTGCTTCGTGCCGAATTTCAAGATTCTGAGTTCACAGGAAGTACCTTGTAGGTTTTGATTCCCTAGCGTGTGACGAAAATTCGTCTAAGGTGTCGGTATAAACTGCTGTATCTTTTGATCGCGTTAACTTAGAAGTTTGATTTTTTTACTTCTTAAAGGGACAATAGATCTAGGTATTTGGTATAAATTTCAATTTGATACCTTTATTCGTTCGTGAGAAATAAGGTAGTAAGTTTCATTTTATTAAAATATTTTTATTATATTATATAACTAAAAAAATGTAATTTTCGCAATTTTTCCTATATTTGCATTATATGACAATGCTTTATGCCAAATTTCAAGATTCTGAGTTTACGGGAAGTATCCTGTAGGTTTTGATTCCTTTGCGAGTGTCGAAAATTTGTTGAAAATATCGACATAATCGGCTGTATCTTTTGATTGGCTTGGCTTAGAAGTTTGATATTTTCACAGCTTAAAGGGACAATAGACCTGAGTATTTCATGTGAATTTCAGCTTGATACGTTCACGCGTTCTTGAGATAAAGGGTCTTGACAGACGGACGGACGGACAACAAAGTGATCCTATAAGGGTTCCGTTTTTTCCTTTTGAGGTACGGAACCCTAAAAAGCAAGATTTCTTCCGAAAGTTGTATACAAATTAAGTCGTGTTTTATTTAAAGTGTTAAAATCATAGAAAGCTGATATTATATTGTCTATATTTTACTAGCTTTTCCGTGTTCTAGTGTTTCTTAGGACAGTTAATAATATAAATAATAGGGAGCAACGCAACTAGCGTGCAAGGTTCATAACTCAAAGGCGGTTTGTGTATAAATCAGAAGCTTAATATCATTAAGCCACTGCGTCTAAAGTTCGCTTAAAATTTCCCACTTTTAATTCGCCTGTGAGAGATTTTAATTTAGCGGGAAACTGTTTCCTCAAACTTCTTATGGTTAATGTATTCGTAACAAAACGCTGATATTTACGCCCAGTTTAGACTCTGGAGGCGGGTTTTTAAATTATAGTTAATTAATTCTTTACTTTCGAATGTTTACGATATAAGTGTTATTTTTTATAATGTCTATGAAAATTATAGTTCAAAATAAATTATATTAAAAAACAAACTCATAAATGTTTTGAAGATAAAATCGACTAAGCAAAGAACCTGTTTTAAATCATCATTAAAATATTCAGTTAAAAGTTTAGAACATCGTTATGAATGAAACTTGTAGAAATGTAGAACCACTCCAAGCGGCTGTCATGAGAGCGAGAATGCATAACTTGCGCTGCAGTGACATTTTTCTTTATGAACCCCACTCGGCCTTGTTTTTATTAATTCGCATTCTCTCGCCCGAAACAAATAAGAGCTACAAGAAATAATTTATGAGACACAAATTATATCGCATTGTTCTGCACTTAACTCAATCATGGCAAAAGTTACAGATTGTTTTTTGAGGAAAAATTTTTTTTAAAATAAATGTGTCTTATAAACTCTTATTAGGCCTCTAATAAGTGTTTATAAGTCAAATTTGTTTGAAGCTTCTTTAAGGTTATTTACCAAAAGTTGGACAGAACACCCAGACTTAATTTACCAACGCCTTAAATACTAGAATTGTAATTAGCTACGGGATTATCTTACCTTTTATAGAAGGGTTTCAATATTTCTTCACAGTTGATGCGCCACGATTATGGATATAAACTGAAAAATGAATTAGAACAAATTCAGCAATTATAAAGTTCCATGAATGCTTAAAATACTATAGTTAATACACGATTCGATACTTAAAGCTATATGACTAAAGTATGTATATTATGGCTTGTTTAAACTGGATAGTTCGGATACCTATTAGAATGCATGCAGACGGTTAATTTCGAGAGAAATTCATCCTATGTATATGTGCAGTCCAAATATGCTAAGCTACTATTCCATACCAACTTTTTATGAATATGCGTACTTTATTTTAATTAAATTTCGCTGGGACTTCATTTAATTTTACCGTTGAATGTTAACGACTTTGGCTTAAGCGCCAAGTATGGAGTTTATTTCGCGTTGAAGTTCAAACTTTGCGCTTTGATTTTTGTTTTGAACTTTTAAAATTTCAAAGATTTAAGTGTTTCCAAATGAGAGCAAACTAAAACTACGTCTACTTAAATGCCTGATTTTAAGGAACTCACTTAAGAAATTTTACTTTAAACCAAATGAGGATAATTTTCAAAAATAGGGTGACAGACCATTTCTAAAATCTTCTGAATATTATGAAGTTAGTCTAGAGTCTAGAAAACTATGTTTAACACTAGAGTACACGCGCGGACTACTATAGTAGACCAGGGTAACACTTTACGCTATAACTTTTTGAAAACTTGCGCCAGAGAGCTGGCATTCCAGGAAAGCCACGTTTACTAAATTTTTCATTAAGCCAGTAAAGGTTGGGTCACTAGCGTCTGCGCACTTTTCTAAAATTGGCCGTCAAAACTGCGGGTCTACTAAAAAACCCGAAATCACTCGACAAAAAAATTATGAAAGACTTGCAACAAATGGATTTACCCCGTGTACCAGGCATTAGAAAGTCTTGAATACTATGACAGATAAAAAACAAATCATATTTTTTCAGTCAATTGTTTTTTGTTAACATTGGTCTCAGAGTGCAATTTTGGTCCAAAAAATTTACAACTTAAAATGTTTGATCCCAAATAGTTATATAAATAAACTTTGATTATAAAATTTACATAGTAATTCTATACATAATTTGCTTACAAACTGATTTACAGTGATTTTAAATTGGCTTACCAGAGTAGGCCGCGCGTGTATTCGTGTAAAAAAGGGGGCGCGTGTACTGCAGTGTTAACAATATTGAGCAAACAGTTGCTATATTTATAGCAATAGTTCTTCAATTAATGAAATCGAATCATAGCAACTCAAATTGCTATAAGAATGAACTCATTACGTTCTAACCACTTACAAATCCCCTAAAAGCCAAGATACGGCGTAACCGTTCGCTAGTTCAGGACAATAACGTTAAGTGATATCCTCCCCTCCAGATAGCTCGGCTCAGGAGGAATTGATTCGACAACTTAACGACTCATTCGTGAAGTCATAAACTTGGCGCCTCACTGCTTAATATAGCCGCGCACAAGAAACAATTAGACAGGGCACAATCATCCTAGACTGTTCACGGGGGTGGCCCGGAGCGTTGGGGAATGGACGTGGCGTTTGATGCAGCGTTATTTTTTATGTAAATGTTTGTAACAGAGTGTGACGAATAGAGAATAGATTTTAGAATTCGTAATGGCAAAGGGGATGCTTGTCGTGCAGTCTTGTTGAGCTAATACTGGGATAAGGAGGATATTAAAAAAGTTAAATGATTTAACGTATGTTATGAAATAATCATGAATTCAAAGATACTGTGTGTTACATACTCGTACCTAGTCATAAAAATATGATTAGATTACATACCGTGTTTCTCGTTGAAACGTAACAACACCTCTGTATAGTTCGGTTATTACCTGTAATAAAAAGTAAATTACAGTCACTAATATTGTTCCACATTTCGTCACTAATAAATTTTAAAGTTATGCATATAATTACACATTTTAGCACTTAAGTTGAAGTTAAATTTGCGTATCAATTTCCATTCGTAGCTCTTCGTGCCAGGTGCGGCAACGTGTCGAATGGCGTGTAATATGGCGGATATAAATCGTGGAGACGCCGTGACGAGAGCAGAGGCGCACTTACACGCGGAATGAAAGACATCCCGCGACGCCTGCGCGACAAAATTCCCTTTTAATTGTCGCACCCGACGTACGATGCCGCATTATCTTATACGACCCGACTGAACACCACTTTCAATATCAATTAACGCTATTTTCCAACTTTAAAACGAGTGCTTTTATAAGCACTTTGTATTTAAAGTGTTTCAGGGCTATAACCCGGGATAACGGGTCTTGCACAATATTCAAATGAAATTGCATCTTTGCCAAAACTAGCGGGAGAATGGCGTCGCTAACATTAATATACAATAGTATTTCTGACCCTCCTTGTGTCGTGTGGCTCTTTGTTTTTATAGGTTGTTGAATAAGCGTTAACTAAGTAATTCCGGCGGGCAGGTACGAATTACATCTCGTTTTGCTTTCCTTTAACCCTTGTTGGAACTAGACCTCTTCGACTTATTTATACGGTGGATAAAAGGCACCCTGTGACCTGAAGGTTTATAAAGAAAACAAGACAGAACCCACAAAGTAAAATGCGGTTCATATTATAATTTTCATTTATGTCCACGTTGTCTCTCTGTCTATGTAGAGAACTAATGGATTATTTTTTACAGTATAACATTGTTTTTGTTTTTCAGTAATATACAGATCCAGAAGGTAAAACATTTGAGCAAGTTCGTTCGTTTCAGCCAAATGACGTCCACTGCTGGACAAAGGCCTCCCCCAAGGTTTTCCACAATGAACGGTCCTGCGCTGCCCGCATCCAGGCTCAAGTTTGAGCAAGTAATAAAACATTTTATCATTATGATTCATCAACATACCTATTTATCAGACTATAAAAATATCTATTAAAATTAGTAATAAAGATAGTACCTAGTACTATAATTCTATTGATATTATTATTTACTAGCTGTGCCCGCGACTTCGTCCGCGTGGACTAATGACTTTGGGTAGGCACTTTTAATAATTTAGTCTAATTATTTTACAAAGGCCTATGTTCAGCAGTGGACGTCCTATGGCTGAAATGATGATGATGATGATGATGATTTTACAAATAGCTTTTGCCCGCGACTTCGTCCGTGTAGAAGTCGAAAAAGTTCTCATAGGATTTTTAAATGGTTTTTAACGTTATTATCTAAATGTTTGAATACTATTTGATCGTTTAAACACAGTGAATGATTCAATTACATAAATTTTTAATGATACTTTTCACGGCTTCGCTCTCATGAATGTTAACGACCGTCAAAAGCACGTCGATAGATGGCGGTCACTAATTTAGACTTTGATTTGCTCGTTTAAACACAGTGAATTATTCAATTACATAAAATATCTTTATTGACTAAATTTTAAATATTATGAACAGTTCTATAAATGTAATATTTAGTTCCTAATTAGGACTAATGATACGTTTCACGGCTTCGCTCTCATGAATGTTTACGACCGTCAAAAGCACGTCGATAGATAGCGTTTTTAAAGATATTTCTCACCTCTTAACTATTTATTGAAATTTAGTTTGTCACATATCGTCATAAATTGTAGCCTATATGTTAGCCTGGGTTATAAATAATAATACTGTAAAGTTTCAACAAAATCCGTTTATTAGTTTTTGCGTGAAAGAGGAACAAACATCCAGACATCCACACAAAAAGGTTACAGTGAGCCAACCATAAAAGATAGACATATGCTGTCGCGGACTTTTTTGTAGAACTTTTAAAGGGGAAAATCCTATCATACATAATTTATACGAAACTTTAACCGTTTACGCAGCGTCAGCTCTCAAAAGGAAAAAAATCACTGATTTGAAACATTCTTCATTGGTGCTCCGCTCTTAGTGGTCTTAGCGTGATGATATATAGCCTAAAGCCTTCAGGGATTAACGGACTATCCAACACAAAAAGAATTTTTCAAATTGGTCCAGTAGTTCCTGAGATTAGCGCGTTCAACCAAATAAACAAACTGTGATTAATAAATTGCGCCACTACAAACCGTACCAACAGATGGCGCTGTTACGATCTTACTATGGCAAACTCCACCGCGCATACAATCCTGCATCGCGGTGACGAAGTTTTTTACCCTGCCCAGTATATATAGACAAACCAAGATTGTCAGGCCGCGTCCGTAGTCCCCTCGATCGGGCCCACTAGAGTGAGCCCACCGTAGGCTGGACTTTGGTCCAACACCGCGGTGGGCAACCCTCTAGTTGGGTTCGCCACTGATCGGGCGCCTTATGCGCTCGATACGGCCCGATCGCGAACGTCGGTCTGCGACCGACGCGGACGAGCCTGGGCTTCGCGAAGCGAAGCCCACACTCGGCCTCGTCGGCACGCGCACCGACGATCGCCAAACGGCTAGAGTACCTTCTGTACTCGCCACTCTGCCCGGTGAAGCTGGAAAAGCTCCTCAAGCTACCAGCGCGCGTCCCTTCAAAAAAAAAAAAAAAATGTAAATTAGATGCACTAACACCTTAGCTTCCTTATGGAGGTTGAGCGTCATGTTCCACAACTTCAGCTTTATAATATTAGTATAGAAGTATAGATAACACCGCCATAAAACTGTAAGGAACCTTTTATACCCTGTGATCGATTCACAACGTTATAAAAACGGCACTACTCATCTCAACTAATATGAAAAATTGTTTAAAAATGCGATGTTTTTAATATTCCGCTCAAAACTGTACTCAATCATACTTACTTTGAAAGTGCAAATAGTCCAAAAAGACTCCTTTTAGAAAATAACTTAACGAGCAAACTTTATCCTTTTATTCTTGGCTCGAAGTGAATGTGGTTGTTTTGTGTGAGTGCCTATTAAAATAATAGTTCGCCGGCGAAAAGATGTAGAAAATTCATTCAGCTGTAAGAGACAAAAATAATGCATTCCAGGAATAAAATGAAACGAAACAACGTAGGTAAGAAACACTTTCCCATTTTCTCTAAAAAAGTGAATTTTGTTGTAGTTACTGGATAATGATCACTTACGTTAAGATAATTTTTTTTAGCTTTATTCACGACGACAATCATAGAGTTAGCTGCCATTTTTCTTGATAACTACTTTCAGCGGAGCGCTTTCATATGCATAACCAAGTTTTCTTGTAACTACTTGCTACCGTTTCATTTTCGCTTACCCAAGTTGGGTCTTTTTAACTTTCCTAATGGCAGACAAAATTCTTATATAAAACACCCGAAAACTTGGTAATAGCTTAATAATGATTGTACTTCTATTTGGCGTTACCCTGAAAACGATACGTAGAAACTGCTTTCTATTCAATCTGGTGTATAGAAGGAACTATTGAACGAGCTAGCTTTGAACTAGCTCACACAAATAGCTCCACAACGCGTGATACAGCATAATACAGAAAATAGAGTGAATATACAATCTTGTGATTTCGTGAAAGTATACATAATCTTTTGTGAAAGTTATGGAAGCACCTGATTATTATTTCCAAGGAATTTTATGATTTCAAATTCTACAGAAATTCACTTATCTTTAAGGTTGTAAGTTCCCTGTATGGAAAATTGGGCTCTTTGATGTTATTTTAGGATATTTATAAGCACCGTTATTATCACACAAATATCTTCCACACTCAAGATAAAACTATACATAGCCTAATATTAGACGCCTAATATTAGATATGAAACCATTTGATATCGTCTCATATTGAACTGGAGTTGATTAACTACTCAATTACTATGTCACACCGCGGTAGTTTATACTTAGCTTAATAGTTTATGCCGTCGATCGTTTTCATCAATAGGTACCTATCAGATCCAAAAATAAAGCAAAAGTAAGAGGTATATAACTATTATAGCTATATGTGTTCAGCGAAATCTTTAAAATTACCACTCAAGTGTGACGGATCACTAACAAAAGAACCTAAAAGAAGTTGGTCTAAGAAGTTTTAATATCTGCGTTTTGTGACTTTTAGCAGTTTTTTGTAACTTGGCCTTAGTTAAAGCAAAAGTTTTATTTAAAAAAATATTAAAACAGTTATAACATAGCTAGCTAAACTTATTTTCACAAAACACCCTACGATTTTGTTTGTAAAAACATTTTAACCTTCATTCACTCGCCTGTTGTTAATAAACTAATCAATATCCCAGGTCCAGTTTATACTTAGCTAATAGTTCGCGTCTGGCTGCGGGTATTTACTGACGGGGAGTAGGCTCACATCAATAGCAAATGCAATTAGTGGGAGTGCATCGTTTTTGATGTAGTGCAGTGTCGAGCGTACGTGGAGAGTCCGATATATAAATAATCCAAAGCGTTAATCGCAGACCGAATGTATGCAGAAATAGATGTAGGGAGTCGTATAAAACCAAAGGCGGCCATCTGCAGTTTGACTCATTGTCGGCAAAATGAAAAAAACGTTGTATACGTTAGATTTACTTTTTACAACAACAAGAACATTTTTAAAATAGTGCATTTTCTACGAATATTCAATGACACAACGTAAATCACATAGAATATTATAATTATAGCCAAAAATCGTAATTATTTAATTCAGATTGCCGCCTTTGTCATTGAAAAATGAAGATTGCCGTATTTGGTACTGAACTAAGAGCAGAATGCCGTTTTTGTTACGAAGTTTTAAATAGGCAGCCATTTTGAAAATAAATAATATGCAGGGTTGTCAATCAAACGAAGCAAGAAAAATATTACTCATTGTTTATTTAATAAAATAAAAATGTTTAGTCACATAAATGAGCCTCAAATTAGACTTTCTTACAAACAGTAATCAATTACTTTTCTCATTACAAATTTACTTATGACCACAAGATTTTAACTGTGAGTCGTATTTTCAAATACGCAGTTCGCTAGTATCAGCCAATAACTCTTCACAGTAATTAGTTTCAGTAGATGGAGCTGCTAATGCGGACTGTGAAGACAGCACATCTTTGTAAAATGATAAAGAAGCGATATCTACCCAGTCGTCTCCAAAATGTTTCTTTAACAACATTTTAACATCTTGTAACTTGTTTTTATTCAAAGCCTTAATATCACCGATTGTTTGTGGGATAATCATAGCAATATTTTTTTGCCTCTGACAAACGTTAACGGCTTTTCCTAGATCACTTTTGTAAAACAATTCCCCTCTGATAAGAACATTTCCCGCCTTTTTTGATCTTTTCAAAATAAACCTTTTGCATTCCTTAAATTTGATGGGCCAAGAGGTCGTATCTTTGACCACACTTTTAACAGAACTCCTCCAGTCTTTAACTGGACAGTCACTTCCTAGTTTGATTATTGTTGAAGTTTCAGAGATCACATCCATTATTTCATCAGGATGGACAATCGTTTCCATTTTCCTTAATTTTTTTTCAATTATTCCGAACTGTCGATCTGCTGGCATGTAGGAATGTCCAGTTACTGGAAACACTAATTCTATGCTCGATATATCTTGATTCTCTAATAGCCACTTACTACAAGCTCCTAAGACTATACAATTCTTATTTTGGCCTCCGCATCCGTCGGCGACCAAACGAATATTTCTGATATCTGTTTTATCAATTTGCGACAATCGATGATATAGGGCAGAAGCAACTAAATTCGAGTCCTTATTAAACTGATTTTCGGTGCAGCAATAAGCAAATACACGATCTTTTCCCAGTGAAGTATTTGACGATCCCACAACCATTGTGAGGTTAAAGAAGTATAACTGACGAGTGTAATAACTGATTTGATCCGGTAGTTTAGGGAGCGGCAAATTTTTTTGACAGTCAAACGAGATTGTTATAAGACCGTCACATTCTTCACGAAGTTTATCAAAAAATGCTTTTGCTCTTAAGCAATGGACTCTCTTTTCGGTCATAAGTTGATTCTTTTTTCCTGTGTCTGTTTCAGCTTTAATCTTTTCAGACAATTGCAAGCATACTGAACACACGTCAGTTTTTGGAGTGCCGAATCCTATATTGTAACAGTTATTAAAGATATTTCTAAAATAAGATTGTTTTGTGCCAGGATAAAAATATTCACTTTTTACATACATATCGTATAGCTTTTTTATGTTCAGTTCTGAGGGTAGATATTTTCTTTCAGCAGATTTTGTCTTTCTGCAATAATGCGATTCTACGCAATTCAACTTTTGTATGAAGCTATGTATGGATTTTTTTTTATCTGCATATTTCAGAGATACCCGATCCCCTCCACGATGTTCTTTGAGCGATTCGCCTGTATAATAGAATCTATACAATACATAAGACACCCTGTGCTTCGTTATTCCAAAAATTGATAAGAAATATTTTTGGCATATGGGGAACTTCTGGTGGTCAATAAATACAGAGTATTTTATGGTAGTTTGTTTCTTACCTTTATATCCTCGTTTTTGTTTAGCTGGCACAATAGAACAATGTTTCAAAATAAGAGCATCTTGATCAGCTTTTTTGTTTGTAATGTAAAATGCTTTGTGTAGCCTCATCAGTTGATTCATGTTTAGTTTACAGCACTGTAAGGACTTTGTGTCATGAGTGCATACTTTGAGTGGCAAACCTTTCGCTGAATACCTGTGGAGATTTTTATGAGTTCAAAAATAGCATGTAATTCATCAAAATAAAGCAAATAAATTATAGTTTCATAACAATAAAAATACACTCTTAAAGATATTATATCGGACTTGTCAATTTAAACCAAACAAGTCAAAACTCAGAAGGATTAAGAAGAAAGCTACTGAAAAGTTCCCCTTCTGGTTCCATGATTAGATCAGCTCGATTGTACCAAATTATTGTATTGTCATCCGATTTACATAGTAGGTACAATCTCCAAGTTTCAAATCGATACGATAATTAGGAGTAGATAAGTTATAATCGATTTCCTAGATTTGTTTACATACTTAGTTAGTTACTTACATACAACGGAATTATAATAAGAGTCTTAAAAAGCCCAGTTGTACGCGGACAACACGAATTTAAAATGGACAACCCTAGATCGAAACTAACCTCATTTTTTTGGCCACATTCTTCTTCCAGTTTTCTGTGTTTCTTCGCCGCTTTCTTGTGTATCTATTAGTCTCTGGTATCGGGTGACTCTCCATCTTCACTTTTATTATAAATTTAAGTAAATGCAATGATTTAGACACCTATAATTCACTTTAAAAGGCACTGCAAATTAACGAACTTTCCGTAGATGCGCCATACTATCACGTGTAAATTGAAGGCTTCCTATTGGTTGAGAATACAATATTGCCATCTTTGTTTCTAAGTATCAGAAGATTGCCGGATTTGGTACTAAGGGCCATTTTAAACAGTTGTAACCATGGGAGATAGCCGTTTATGATTCCGAGAGAGTAGTTTATATAAATTTACTCAAGATTTCCAGTGTTGCCACTACCATAACTCAATTTTGACCAAAACGTCAGATTGCCACCTTTGGTTTTATACGACTCGGATATCAAAGCGGGTTTATTTCACGGGATTCTGATTTTGTTTTTGTTATTTTTGAAGCAGGAACACATTTCGTAACTTTGTCAATGCTTGACGATTGACGATACTAAAATAACGATGACAGAAATGTAATTAATCTTGTGTTGTAAATGTGTAAAGTTCATTACAAAAACCAAATTAAAGTAGCATATCAAACTCTCGAATCGATTTGCTTTTCTCAAATTGTGAATTTTAATTGCGCTCCGTGAATTACTTGCTGAAACTTTTACAGCAGTAATGAATTCAATCTTTTGTGACAGTAAACTCATCTGCGCATAATCAGTCTTCTCGGTAACTCAGCTCAGATAGTTTCCGTTTTAATACGGTGCGATTTATTTTCGCAAATAATTGACAGGCAGTAACCTCGTTCATCAAGTTTGGTTTTAATTCTATTAATTAACAAGGCGCCCGTCGAGTGAGAATGATGTTGGAGAGAGAAATATTTGAGCGTCGGAAATCTGTCGATGTGTGCTGAGCCAGTTGATTTACGATTTCATTAGTTGCGTGCACCCGACGGGTGAACTATACGCGAAGCGTTGATTGCAACGATTACGCGAATTGTGCACGCATTACACGACACACTTCATTTGTTTATTTTTATGAGTCTCATCACTCCTCAGACTAATGAGGCCCGACGCTGAGATGTAGCTTATAGGAATGTGGATTGGATGAACTTGCTACGATGACTACGACGCTACGGATATTTCATGGCTCTGCTACGAGTGCTACGATGCTACGAAGACGACTACGAAATTATCTACTACGACTTTTATTGATTTGATTTGATTTTAATTTAGTGTAAGAGCAGTCCTGTGACCATTATTTCATAATTTGTAGTTTACTGTCTTTAGAAAATGTTATTTATGACATCATAGAAACAGCTTAATTATTATACCACGATACAATGTAGATTGTATTCAATGTTTGTATAAACTTCTTAGCACCAAAACATTATTAAAGACTATCAAATTGAGCATTGTAAAGTAAGATATTATATTGCAGCTAATACATAAATTCTGAGCAATTTTAAACAAACATGCACTAGTAAAAAAATAATGTTCTGGTAAACGTGCTCTTATGTTCTTTGTACTTACTTTGGATAGCTTCCAGGAATGTAATAAATTATGCCTGGGCTTGGCATATACAGTACTGCTTAATTTGTGAGAGTTTTAAAAGCACATGAACGATACAAACTTAATCATAGCTGGCAGTACTGACGATATTCATTATTTACCTACGATCTGTATCTTTTTAATCTTTATGGTAATGTGATAAATATATTGATAAACTTTATTTTTCATCTAATTAATTTATTTGAGACGACTTTTTGAAATTCACTTAGTACCTATCTAATGCAAATTGTGTCATGCATACATGTTACACTAAAATGTTAAATTAGAAATTTAAAAAAATTGTTTAAAATATCATATTACCAGTGTATTCTGGCGCTTTGCATTCATTTTAAAAATAAGATAAAATTCAACCAAAATACATTACAGAAAGTGCTCGTAAGGAACACAATAGCGTCGGCTTCGAAGTGGCTTTACATTCTTGAACTGCAATCGATCACAATACGAAACTGCATCTTACTCTGCATTTTTATATTGCGTGAAGCTGTTTTGTGTTACAAAAATTAATAAAGTTATGTTAACATAATAATACTAATACCTACATTTAAAAACCAGAATGTGCATTATTTACTTACAAACGTTTGCGTGTTATAACTAACTCTATACCAATTTCAAACTAAAGTCCTGGCAACTTTTTACTTTAAAATTTAAAAATAGAATACTAAACCAAACAATTGAGGTGCGTTATAGAGGTCCGCAATCTATCGCCAATATTTAAAAATCCCCTCCATCAAAATTGCAGCACAATCCTGGCTGTTTATAAAAAAACACTGCCGCATCAAATTGAAAAAAGAACGCAAAGTTATTGAAGTGTATTCCAGATGTATTCCACGAGGATCGGCGCGGATTGATTGCGTTCAGCGTCAACGCATAGAAAATATTGCGAATGGGTAATTGGACGCGCGCCCGTCGCCCGCACGCGCCTGCCGATGACGCGTGACGTATAATATGACGGACGACGAATACTTGCATTGCTAAATGCGATTTCATTGGATTTCATCTGACTGTGCAGTGCACGGCGCGGTGCGGAACGTTTTATCAAGTCGTTTGACAGTTTCAGGGGACGCGGTCATGCGATACCGTTGGCTCAAAGTAAAAACATACTCATAAAGGTTTGTATTTATAATCAAAATAATTGACTGATATGATGGCTTTTCATTATTTTTTTAAGTATCTCTGTTTGTCTTTACAGACGCCTGTTTGTATTGACAGAAATGATATTTTCTGAACCCACCTTCTCAAAAATATAAATTAATGGTGAAATTTTAACAAAAATATGGCTACTACAATGTATAAATACAAATTGCTATACTATTCATACAAATTGTTTCAAGTTGTATCAATATAAGATGGTTACCTACATTATTTAAATTAAAAATGCTTTCTAAGCGTCGTGTAAAGATTTCACATTTTCCCATTCAAGCAGTCTAGTGTATCCCCTTCGTGCCGTTACGAAAATAGTTTCCTCACACTTAGTCGGGGAAGGTGGGGTCGATTGAATCAAATATTCGCGGGGAAATGTGACCCACTCGCAACGACACTATTCGTTCGATTTCAAAGCTCCTACTTTACATAACTATTCCTGGCTTCTATTCTTCTCCCTCACTATGCTGCTATAGCCGAGAAAGACAGAAATAGTCGACAAATTCGGAAATCGTGTTGCATAGTAGAGTTCAGACCCTGATCGCAATGCCAGAGTAACACTGCTTGTGTGCTCTTATTGTATTTTTAACAGTATGCCCTTTTCACGTGAGTGCACACATTCGTATGCAAGATATCCGATGTATTGTAACGTTTGAAATCGGATGTTTTGGTTCGATACCGTTAATATAAAATGCTTGGAGTTTTCTTGACGTTTAAGGAAAGTTGATTGGCCTAAGGATATTTTCTATTTGTCTTTAAGAAAAACGCATTTGTGAAACGCAATAGTGATTATGAAATGTAATTTCGAATGTTTTAGCTCGAATGAGATAGCATTTAGAACCAGTTTTTGGGCGTTTCGTTGGAGAATTCCAAAATGCAGCAGTGATTAAAAGACTTTAGTGTCAGAAAATATGCCAGTACAACGCCATTTAGCGGACAGTGGGTCGCAACTTTCAATTTATTCCAATAGACGAAGTTTCCTCTATTTTAAATAACGTAGCGCGCATGCACTTGGTTTCCATTTGCGGCCCGCGGTCACCGCGGCGACGAATTTTTTGGCGAAACAGTACAGCAAACATTTTCGGCGCTGCACCAAACTAGATCACTGGAATCGTTTAGCTACCGCCGAGAGTTTTTTTATAAGGCCCTTTTAACCAGACACTTTATCCGCGACCGCACGGCGGGTAGTTGAATAGTGCTCGACGTTTTATTTTTCAAGCTTTCGCAGTAAAATGTTTTGAAAGGACCGATTTCACTTTGCGTCGGCTGCGCTGTGGGCCCCGCCCGCATGTCTCCGCGCCATTGTAAGGGCAACTACAATCGCACATTATTGTTTCGACGGTGTACCTATTCCTTTTTATTCCAGCCTCCGCAAACCCTATCTTTGCACGGTTGAATTATGGAGATGAAATTAAAACGGGCTTTTAGGCGGGCGTTTTGTTTTCATCGCAGCGATAGCGGTCTATCTACATTTTTATGGAGATTATTATTTTTATATCCCGTTTTGAATTCGAGTGCAGAGCAGATACTGTTGTGAGAGAGATCACTTAGCTTAATAAATTTTACAAGCAGCATTCAACGTTATCTTATACTTGTATCCCTAAACATTTGTTTAAGCATAATGTCTTGAGTATTGTATAGTCCTCGCCAATCGACTTTGGTAATCTTGACATAAGCGAACTCATAATATGTGCGTAAACCTAACTTTGATTTTAAAATGAAATGATATTGAAATTCGTACCTGGTTCGCATAAATTACATCACGTTATTTCCATTTATTATGTGGGCCGCAACGAAGCTTCAAGACTTCAGGAGTGGTTATAAGAATCTTGGCACATGTACCTATGGCTCTCCAAAGAAGCTCCTCTAACGTGCATCCTCGGAATCATCTTTCGTATTATCTAATGCTTTCTCTAAGCGTTACGTGCTCTGCCTACCGAAAACGAACGAATTCTGGCGCATTAACAAATGCATTTTGAATAACATTACCCGGTTTTGTCTGGAAGACGAGGTAGTAAATCTAGAGCAGTATTTTATCATGTTTGTGTTAGATTAAAGTTCAGTTGGTTCGGACTTGTGGCTCAGGTGTAGGAAATAACTGCAGGAAGCAGGAACACTGACTTTTCATTGTAGATGGATACTAATTTACGCTTCCTACGTTTTTTAAGTCGCTATACGTGTTAATACTTATCTTGGTTGGTCATTTTAGTTTTTATTATTAGTTTGTTGTCACAAAATACCTAGTAGTGACACAGAGGGCTTGGTCTCTTACAGGATACGGTACACATGTATTTTGAAAGAACTATCATGTAGAGCTCGCAACCGCTTAGCGGACGGACGACGAAGGTGATAGCAGTGACTGCATAAACAAGTAAGAGATCATTCTCTTTGGTGCTCCTAGCCTCCTTATGCCCTAACAGTGGTGATGATAACCACGCAGTTTGCAGAAGTACTGTATTAATCACACCGACGGGATACCCATTTATCATACTTTTGCAGGGTAGTAGCCACTTTAATCGGCCGTGGCTGGGCACTGCAAATCATTAGCAGGATAGAGACGGCTGCGGCGGACCACGCTCGCTGTTTGCGTTCGTAATGATGATAATGACGTATTACTTGGTGCAGTTTACAGGCTGAAGTAATGCATTGATCGTACCTACCGACGAGTTAGCCATAGCCATTTATCACACTTTTGCAGGGTAGTAGCCACTTTACTCGGCCGTGGCCGGGCACTGCAAATCATTAGCAGGATAGAGACGGCTGCGGCGGACCACGCTCGCTGTTTGCATTCGTAATTAATACACTGTTTGCACTCCTGATTTACGATACCGTCCGCTGTGTGCTTCTAATGTGTTAATAGCTTAGAAAATTAATACTTAATGACCGGGATTAAAGTCTAGGAATATGTTGTGCCTTTATCAATAAAATGTATACTTCGTGTTTTTTATCAAGACTGTTTTATCCTTCTAAACTTCTAATTCTAACTTTATCTAATTGGAGATCGGAAAATTATATAAAACATAAACAATACAGTATTATTTAATATCGGCATTCTACATTACTCGTATAACCAGAAGCATATTAACCTTCCAGGTAATACGTACAAACCGCATCAAACCACGTAATGCTCTGGTTTACACAAATTAGGTGTGTACTATGTAGTAGGTATTTCTCAAATATTGACCATCTACACATTCCTACCTGATTTAAAAACTTAACTTAAGGTTAAAAAAGTAATTATTATACAGAATAAACAAAACAGTTTCATACTATTTAAGGTAATGCTTGAACATAATCACCCGCTTTTGTTGGCTTCTTCTCAACTAGTTTTCTAGTAACACCTCTAACAAAGTTTGCTATAGCAGCTCTGCAGGCTTTCAAGACGCCACCGTAGGTGCTCACATGTTTCTGATTAAGTTCCTAATAACAAACAAGTATGGCTGATAAACTTTGCCTACAACATAAACGAAACGAAGCTTAAAATCACACGCTATAATGAAATACAGTCGAGAACGGCGACAAAGAACGGCTGATGGCGCGATAGTGTATTTGCCTGAAGCATAAAAAGCCTTGTGGGTTCTATTCCCGACCAGTGAATTTAGAAAACATCTTGAAGTTGGCTTTTACGCATTAAGCAATAAACTCAAACTTTAAGTGAACATTACAGAAACCCTAAAAGCCGCCTATTTATTATTTTGTTTACTCTTTTTCTCATTTTCGCGGAAAATTTACTGGTGGGTACGACTTATCGGCGCTAGGGGTGTGTCTTGCTTATTTTGGTTTGGTGAAAAATTGTTGCTTGTTCCCCCACTGGTCCCTCAGTCAGTGGGTGTGGTGGAGAAATTTGCATTTTCAGCAGGCGATGACGCACGTCCCTAGCAGACGGATTGCGGGAGACGGATGATCCTGGATCGGCTGGTTAAGGCTGTGTCTCCACCAACGTTTGACAAAGTAGCTAAGCGGTGTGAAGACTAAATCCTTCAATGACTAAGTATGGATACTACATTTTCTTAGCCTTAACACAGCTTTAGTGGAACGCGGTCTCTATAATATAAAATATTACTTTTGATCCTATCTAGCGATGTGCTTACATCTCTTTAGATATATTATGTCTGGGATGAGTTGTGGCCATAACCTATAATGGCCACCGATTCTTCACACATATTTTTTTACTTAAGTATTACATTCCTTTCACCACTCAGTTTATTTTACATTTCTAGCATATTAGCGTTGATGGAAACCAGCCCTAATGTTCTTTGCATAAGCAATAATCGCTTACGTTTTGGTACTTGCTCCAGTTTTAAGAGATATTTTTTATAAAAATGAAATAGTTGCGGTAATCATGAACGTGATACGTTGTGTAACTGCTCAGTTATTGAACCTGCAACTAAGTAAAAGGTGCTCCGAAAGTTACTGCGCCACAAATCTGATAGTCTCTACATAACATTACATTGTTTTAAAACCTGAAATTTTATCAGTTGCCTACAGGTAATTTACGAGAAACTGTAGATTTGACAATTATTCAGTCTAACCTAAAAGAAAATGCGTACTTCAAGTATTGAAGAAGAGCTTGTTCATAGATATTGATTGGTAAGTCAATACATAACTTCCATCTCTTACGTAACGTAACACACGCACCTTCATCACAGCAGAGTAGTATTAAAATTTTAATATTATTGCGTCTCACGTTCTTTGGAAGCAATAAAAATCTAAAAAGTTAGTTTCGCGAGCAAAGTTTGGCCGCTTTCGGGTTCCGCCGCCGACTCGAGTGGAACGCAACCCGGCAGCCCTACAAGGAATAGGCGTGTGCGGAATGCATAATAAAGCGGCAGATTAAAAACTACAAAACCTTGTCAATAACAGGGAACATCTCAGAAGTTGGCGCGTCATCTATTTTTGGACGATGCTGGCACCCGATATAGAAGTAAAAGAGAGTTTCAAGGTTTAAAAGAGCCTTACGTTCTTACAGCATGCAGTTATAACCTACGCTATTATTCCATGTAATATATGGGGTAAGTACTAACATAACTGTTGGAACTATGGATACCGACGAAGAAATGCAAATAAGAAAATGTAACCTAAGAAAGCGATGATTGATACCTACAGTATGATCTTGGAAAAATATATTTTATGATCAATGTTATTTTAAGATATCATTCAAAAATAGATAAGAAAATATTATAAAATGTAAATTATGTAACAAGTTTCATACATGTAAATATGTATGTATGATAATTTTGTTCCGGTATTATACCTATATTCGATTTTAGCAATATTTCAGATTTCCACATAAGTTACCGGCAATGCTGATCGTTCACGCTTCCAGGTCACCTACGTATAATAATACCCATTACCCAGCTACACATTTTGTATGGTTTCGCCAAATATACGAGCGCCGTCCCAGACTTGATCTAATGAATTTTTAAACTCTCTTGATAAAAAAGAGAGGCCACCGGGACTGTCCCGTTTGGAAACCATTACTTTAAGTGCATGCTTCCGTGTTTTGGTTTGTTGTCGACTTTTAAGGGATATTGAGTCGCCCTTAGAAATTCGGCGAACCAAAGATACGCCATTCCATTTAAGAGTGAGCACTTGACGATGAATACAAACTCGTGTACAAATTATATGTAGACTACTTCCGCATTCATAAATATTCTTTGTAAAGCAATGAGCAGGTTTTTACTTATACATGTGTTTTCATATTTAAAAATAATTAATCCCATTTGCCTCCAATGAAGGCAAAAAATCTTTAGATGATTTCTTGGGAAGGCTTGCTTTCCTCAATTCAACTCCATGAGGCTTAAATCGTAAAAGAACTATCAAGTCAATATCAAGGTTAAGAAAGACAAAGAAAATCACGGATTCAACTCTGGTTGTTTGTTTAAAACCGTGTCATCTCCAACAATAACAATAAACACGTGTAGTACTTGCAATTTGCTAAATATAACGAGTATGGTGGTAGTCAGTTTATCATGCTTACGCTTAATTGCGTCGTTAACATTATGAATGACAATTTATATCAGAACAAGACACTGCGCTCGAAATGTTTTGTACAAAATTGGCTTGTATACAGGGTGTAAGAACAGCTTGGTAAATATCTTTGATGGCGAATTTAGACTATTTCAGTTTGCCATTTCAGAGGAAATATTATTCTCAGGCTATTTTTATTCAGTGAGTGAATAAATATATAGAAGGTTCAAGTAAACCTTCTATATTTACATTGTATAGTAGTTTGTAGTTCATGTTTGTTTTCCAAAAAGTAAGACGCATGAGTCTTTAGTTAAATCCTAGTAAACTATTAGGTATGCCATAATAAGAATAATAATTCTTACTTCAGTCAGAAGATCATATTTTGATTTCGTTTCAAGAAAGACCTGTCACTAATTAATTATTTTAGACCTTAGCATATTACTAGCATATTAAAAACTTTTCATAACTTGTCCCTTCCACCCTGTATTTAGTTACGCAAGGACATGCCCATCAGCGGGCTTGTATACCTTATTTACGGGGAAGCAATATAATAAGCATTTTTCAAGCGGAGCGCGACGCCCCAGGTGTTGGCCCGCAACTGAATATTGAAACGAGTGTGATCAGAATCGAGATGCAGTTTTATTGTCACTCCGCCGAGTAAAGCTATGAAATTTTATTGCTTTCTTTGAAAATTTCAAAGAATTCCGAACGTTTCTATGCAACGGTTCGTGTTATGTCACACGTACGTTGCAAGGATTTGATAATAGACGAAGACGTTCTATTAACAATGTAACGGAGTCTTTACAAATACTATTTTATTTATTGATAGTACTAACAGCGATCTGGTCCTAGCCAATTTTACATGCGCTGGCAGGACCCAAAAATAAGGAGACATGTACCTTTGTATTTTTATTTTTTTTGACGTTCATAAGTGCCAAAATTTTGGTCAAAATGGAATAAAATATTTTTAATTTCATTGATTTTGATTTTACAGCTACATTTACAGTAACTTGATACTCTTATAATGTAGGAATTATGGATGTAAATTATTTCAGACATTGATTAAATAAAGTACCTTACCAAAGTAATTCACAGAAAAATAATTTCATCCTACGTGGAATGCAGCTGAATAAAGAACAGTCAATATTAAATTTCAGTTTTTATCATGAATTCCGAGAACTGTACAATTCTTTCAGTTTA
Source organism: Ostrinia nubilalis (assembly GCF_963855985.1). Classification (NCBI taxonomy): domain Eukaryota; kingdom Metazoa; phylum Arthropoda; class Insecta; order Lepidoptera; family Crambidae; genus Ostrinia; species Ostrinia nubilalis. Next base: position 8,688,925 of record NC_087088.1, on the reverse strand, counting down.
TAACACAATTAAAACGTGTCACACTGTATTCTTGTTATTATTGGCTTATCGAATTCAAATTCAAATTCAAGTCAATGGAAACAATGATATTAATTAAACGTACATTAACATAGAACTCGCGTGCCTAACCCCCGCGGGAGGAAATGAGAGTCTGTATCTTAGGATTCACACACGAACGAACGTTCGTCCAGATTGCTGCGAAATGTGCCGTGAGTAACGTAGCTAATGTCTTATGAAAGGGGCGCTATTGCTTTATCTTAATCGGCGAATTCGCGTGTCGCGGCCTACGACCCACCAAATTGATGATTGGTGGGGTTGCCGTTACTCTTGTAAACACTATGAATATGATAACGGTTATAGATATCGTTTGAAGGGGCGTTTTGTACAGTAGACGTATATTTTTGTAACAGAAAAGCACCTTTACAACGGTGACTTTGCTTGATATGTCTGTAATAAAAACGTTTTAACCCTTTCAGACCTGAATTATTTTTTTTCACCCGATCAATTTAGTAAAATTTATGCAACTAAAGTATAGTAAGGTATGTAAGAAAAAAATAATGAAAAAAATCCTAGTGTTATACTTTTCGAGAAAATGCATTTTCTTTTTATGTCTACAAATGTGGCCATCCGTCTCACGTGAAAAAAACTTATAGGATTAACAGTGTTATTGAAATAATAGAACTTACTTTTATGGAACTCTTTTTAATTAGTTTTTATAAAAAAAAACATTTTTTTATCTAAATAACAAAATTAAATGTCTTCTTTCATCATCATTATCATCATATCATCATCTTAGCCATAGGACGTCCACTGCTGAATACAGGATAGGAATGAAGTCCTATAGGACTCCCCCAATGGTTTCCATGTTGCTCGGTTGGTAGAGGCCTGCGTCCAGCGCTTTCCTGCTTCCTTTATGATATCGTCGGTCCACCTTGTGGGTGGACGTACCACGCTGCGTTGTTCCGGTACACAGCCTCCACTCCAGAACGTTGCTGCCCCTTCGGCCGTCAGTTCTGCGTACTATGTGCCCTGCCCATTGCACATTCAGCGTGCTAATCGGTCAGGCTAGTCAGCGACTTTAGTTCGTTTACGGATCTCCTCATTTCTGATTCGATCTCGTAAAGAAACACCGAGCATAGCCCTATCCATAGCACGCTGTGCCTCTTTGAGCTTCTGTATAAGGCCTATAGTGAGAGGCCACGTTTCCGAACCATAAGTCGTTAATGGTAACACACATTGGTTGTACCTACACTTGTCTTCAGGCACTGAGGTATTTTGGACGAAAAGATGTTGCGTAATTGCCCGAACGCTGCCCAGCCGAGTTGGATTCGACGATTGACCTCTTTCTAGAAATTGGACCTACCTAGCTGAATCGTTTGTCCGAGGTAGACAAACTGTCAATAATTTCGAGGAATAGATCAATGGCTTCTCCAAATTTCTCTTAGTCATCTGAAGATAGCAGAAAATCAGAAAGATTTCCGTCATCAAGTGTTCTCAAGGCCTCTGGTGAGAACATTTTGACAGTATATTATCTGGATAATATAAAAAAAATGATTTAAATAATTATTTAATACATAACATAAATATATTATATTATTTCTGACATAAATGTATTTTTGAACAATAAAAAAGTTGAAAAAAAAAAGAATTTACAATAAAACCGTTATCACTTGGAACAATTTCAAAATGCTCAGTTGCCTCCTGATGGGATCATTTGAGTACAAATCTAAAACTCGAGATTAGTAATACAAAGACAACACAAAATACACAAATTGTATGTTCCATGTGTCCCTTGTAATAATAAATACACGCTAGTATTTATTACAGAAGATATCTGTTACTATTTCATATTTTTTCGAAATAAAATAAAGAGCTCACCTGCACAGTTCAAATCACGCTCGGGCACTGGTTGAAACTTGTCAATTAGTGCTATTATACCATGAGAGATGGCGTTAAAAGTACTGAATTAGGTAGTTTATTATGTGAACAAATGAAGACAACCGTTTTAAGTTTCAAATGTACAGTGTTAAGTTCATAATTTTGATTTATATTTTATGTCTACAATTGTGGACGCCAGGTCTGAAAGGGTTAAGTATCTAAAATTATGGAATTTTTGAATAGGTGTGATTTATGTGAAAAATTGTGTTCTTTTGAATGATTAACCCTTCTTCTGTCACAGTCGGGTAAAAAGTTATGTTTTTTAAATACAACGGCAAGTACCAACTTCGAAAATGTTTAATGTGGCACTACCTAAATTGGATTTAAATAAGTGTTCCGACTATATTAACATTCCTTTGCGTAAAATAACGAAAAGGCTCTACACGCGCTTTAATTTCGTCCTCATCACTTACCTAACACCAAACAAAATTTGATTAAACCGGGCAGTTTACGTGGGTAGTAATCGCGCATCCACACATCAATTACAAATAATCTTCGTCCATCGAGGGCCGGCGACGCCATGCATCAATCAGGCTGTCGCGACGCGCGCGCAAACAAATAAAATTTAACTTGCCTGTCAGCTCGCATAAGCTGTTTATTGTGCTGCCTTTGCCACTTTTAGTGTTATTGTTGTTCGATGAAGTACAGTTGAAACATGTATACTAGTTTTCAGTCAGATGATATACAACACATAGTAATGGACATTATTAAATTTGTTTCAATATCTCTTTGAAATTACATATAAATACACGTGTTGAACTCACAACGTCTGAGCACGTTAGTTATTTAAGTAAATGGTGGTGGAGTTAGATAGAAGTTGCCGATTATAAAAAAATATTGTATAGAAAGACACGGGTCACACACGGGTCTTAACGCGACATTTATTAATTTGTTACATTATGTATCACGGCTTGACGTTTTGGCTGCTATGCTGCAGCTGTGGTCACAGGCAGACTGGCGGCTTCAACTGGGTAGTTGAAGCCCTCATATTGTCATTTGTTACACCACTAGTGATAAATAATGTAACTCACAAAATTAACGATTACTTCTAAACTACGAACAATCGTAGAACATACATAGGGGTGAAATCGATAGGTGCCTTCGGCTTGACACTTTACACGAAACACCCTGTATAAAAAATGTTATGTCGTTCATAGGGTTATTTACCTAATGAAAATTGAAACTTTAAACTTTCTCATAGGCGACAAATCATACATTAATTTGGGGGTCGTAGGTAGAAACTTCTGCAACAATGAAGGTAGTTACCGGTGATCATGATTAGAAGGATGTCTGCGACCGCGCCCGCGGCGTTTCGACCGTGCTAACTTCCAGATACAACTTATTAATTTTGGGGTTGCTGTAGAGTTCCGTTAACGAGACATAATATAGAATTTTAGAATATAAGGGGTTGCCTTTATGCATATCTGTTTAGACAAGAAATTATATGTATTAATAAAATACCTACTCATTCAAATATAGAAGTAAATGAAGTAATGATACCGCACGTGTCTACTAACCCGCGATTAGGCACCTATACCTAAATGCATGCGAAAAACACGATCCATCAAAGCACATAATGGAAAACAAACAAACCACAATCACATTTCACGCTTATTAACACGCTGCCTGTGATCGACAGACTTGATGTGTCCCGCGCACTGTTGCGGCCCGACTCTGCAATACGAATTCGAGATAAACGCATCTATTTATTCCCCTTACTCTTTTAAGAAAACTGGTATGTGTGAGAGAGACCATCGCAGAGGGTAGATAGAAACAGTGTTGCGAAGTAGGACCATTTCGTTTAAACGCCTGTTATCTGACGCGCCGCGGCCCGAGCCGTGCAATACGGGCAGGCAGAGAAGCGCTAATAAATGATTGTTAATTACCTACTTCACTTAACACCGTAGCGACTCGGATGTGTATAAAGGTAATTAAGTAAAAATAACAGGTCATGATAATGAGATCAATCAAAAGAAGCTAAAACTCCGGATAACTAACTTCTGTGACCGTTTTTGAACTCAATCAAATTAGCTAATGGCCATAAACTACTTTAAAGTCTCACGTAAAACACTCATTTTTTTTGTCTCTGTAGCTCTTAGGCTGGGTTGCACCATCTTACTTTGACTTTGACAAACGTCAAAAATTTGTCAAACTTCATACAAAAAACACCGTTTATCGTTAAAGTTACGGTCAAAGTTAGGTGGTGCAACTCAGCCTTAGAGCAGTCTAGTCTCAGTCAGTAAGTATCTTACTTAATAGATTTTTGTCGAATAGGGCTCAAAATCGGAGAATAACTAGTTTGCGCTGCTAAAATTAAAAATGCCCTCTCTAAAACACTCACAGCACTGGACAAACCCTGAATTTGATTGGATTTAAACCCACCTGACGTGGATGATGTCACACATAGCACTGCAATGACGACTTGAAAGCGCCGGTGATGCAAGTATGGCTTGATCGGGCATTAATTACCTGCGCGTCAACTACAAAGTGATTTGAAAGCGCGTTCAACACTAACTGAGGGTTAGTCGAAACCGGAGAGCTATTTGATGTCAAAGCATGAGCTGCGGTTTTAATAGCTAATAAAGGGTTATGCGAGCTTAATAAATATGAGTCGAAAACCGCAACTGAAATAAAAAATAGCGTTTTTTTGGTAATTTGGTAAATTATATGAAAATCACAGAATATCAATTTAAGTTCTCATCGAAGTTCATTTTGTTTTTACGAAGTCTGTTAATTGCTTGTATTTGAAAAAAAAAAACAATATTAAGAATCAATTTACAACATGTAAATAATTTTACACATACCATATTATATCAAACTTGAATCACACTCGAATTTATAGCTTTCTCACATAAAAACATTCCAGGTAAGGCACATTCAGTCATTTCCAAGAAACCTGTCCTGGAGATGGCGCCACAGTGTTTTGATTCGAATTCGACGTCTTCCTCCTTGAAGGGACTCCATGAAGAGTATCCAGCCTCTTCTAATGTCTGACCTGAAAGTAAATTATTGGTACGTCAAGACTATGATGTATTTTAGAAAAAAAAAAGAATAAAGATTAGCAAAAAAAGTTTTTAATTTAACTGTCATTGATTAACACTGGCCTGTAATAAATAGCCTCTTTAAAAAAATGCACAATATAATGTTATTAAATGGATTTTGCACATTACCATCAATGGTCCTGTATTGATAAGGAAATAATAGATCGCTGAAGCCTATCAGCAGTATGTTCGGATCAGGTGCATCGATATGGATGTGATCTCCCATGAACTTGGTGATAAGTGCAGCTTCTTCGGCCGAGTTAATTACAGCCAAATCTCCTTCCTCAGATTTGCATACTAGGTAAGCATCGTGCCAAGACAGTGGTTCCACGTGGAATTTGTAGCATTTCCCATTGTCATGGGGGGTGTAACCTGTGATTTAAATGTAAGAAATTTTATTACAAACGATTACGAAGAATCAATGGTCATAATTAAGAAACCAAGAAGCTAGAAACTACTTTATGAAGGCAAAAAAGTGTCATTTACCAACATCAAAATTATTGCACTCTTCGTTAACTTTGGTAGCTTCCCCCAATATTTTGCAAACGAAAGGGTGTATGTCATCACAAGGCTTGTCATCGAATAACCCTTCCCGCGTCATGATCACGCAATGCTCTGATCCATTCGCTCTATCTGGACGACCTTCGGCCCAAAGATACTGTAATATTGTTCCTTGGATTGGCTCTCCTATAAAACGTGTGAAAATTTTTAAAATGGTCCTATACCAAAATGCTCACTATCTCGAAATCCTTCGTCAGTTCAAGAAAAGTTTCTTAAGCTGGAAGAGATAAAAGGATCTAAAGTCATTTTGGTATTGGAAATAGAGACTAATCTTGGAATGTCAGAACCAATTTTAAACTTGTAAGATAAAAATGCACCTTTAAGATTAACAAAATTCCCGTTCGAGAACTGGTCATGCAATCCGATAAATATACCGATGTAGTGGGCTTTCATGTTACTGATGAGCAATTTGAGATTTTCCATTTCTTCTAAACTATCTGGCACGAGCAGCGAAGTGCCTTCGGCTTCACAGATCTGCCGCGCCTGGAACCAATTCCTGGACAGATCGTGAAGGCGATAAAATGTCTTGAAATGCTGAGCCCACATGTAGTCCGGACGATATTTCTGTGCTACGAAAATGATAACGACTATCTTCAAAGAAAATTAAATAAGTGTTTAATGTAATGCATGAATCTTGTACTTTCTTAGTTCTTAACCTAATTATTTAAAGCGATATGGTAACTGAAAAATCGTCTCTACTATTTACCTTTTGAGCACATTAATGTCAATAAAATTACCACTAAAATCACCATTATGCAAATGCAGAACAATTTTACAATCAAATATAAAAGGCCACAATTTACGATTGCCATCAGTGTGAACGCTTCATTCTGTACTGCGCAATCAATCAATCGGTAATTACTGATACAATTTCCTACGGAATTTCTTGACACAAAAGCGACTAAGTAATTGCTACCAAGAACATCGGTTTCAATGAAGTTCGGATTCAGATTCAATCACAAACACTTCGGTGAGCGAGTCCCAAATTCAATTGGCTGGTATCCGGTTCAAGCCGATCGTTTGCTCAGATACCACGGTATCGGTTATTTTTACGTTGGGCCGATCGCCTCGACGGTCGCTCGACTCACTTGGTCCTTCGTACGCTTATTTGAATCTCCTTCGAAGTGACTTCCTTTTCTGTGAGTGTCAGGTAATTATCTGTGTGGCATTCCAATTTTCCGATCGAACGGTTAATTCAGTTTAAATCTCTTCGTGTAATACGTACTTGGCTATAGCACTGCCTAATCCTAGCCCCTTCAACCAGTTCTCGAGGCGGGTGGGCGCGGAAAATATGGAGTGGGATTCTTTAAACACGCTTTCATGCCATTTAACTTTTAGATGCATTTGCGGTTTATGAGCTAAGCAGTTAATTAAAAACCTCGTGTTGTGCACTTTTAGTTTATTTGAGAAAGTATGCGGTGAAAATGTGTGCGTTGAAATTTTATATTCTGTGATGATGAAAATGAGCATTATAAAAAGTTTGGAATAATATAAGATCAGTTGTCAATATTGATGAAAACGTTTTTGCTGATGCGGAGCTGGGCGGAGTTAAGTGGCGATAAAATGAACACATGAGAAGAGAACAGATCTTTAGTAAAAATTAAATTATTTTAAAAATATCGCTTCAAGCGTGTGATAAAAATCCCGGAAGATGTAAGTACTTAGGCCTTTTTCTAAGAATGAAAATGCTGACACATACCTGTTCCGCTTTTTTATTAAAGAAGCGTGCATTTTTTCTTTAATAAAAACCTCAAGCGCTTTTTTATTAAAGAAAAAATGCACGAGAGAATCTGTCATCGGAAGTGCCGAGTGTGTGAACCGGACTCAAGAAATTAGTAGACCCTTAGATCAATATAAATTGTAGACAATAAAGTTCCCAACTGTTAACCAACAACTCAATTTAATCGAAATTCTTAAACCCAACCATCATTACGGAATAGCTCCGAAATCCCAATTCCATCTCCATTGAATCGGATCGTGGTTTCAGTAAATAAAGTTCGGTGCCAACTCATCAGCCGCATGGGCCTGGATCTGATAAAAGTTGTCTGGAACTTTCTTTTGCGATATCGCCACCTTCGTCATGTAAATTGGACAAGTTGCGGCCGCCGATGTTTGTTTCATTGGCAAATATAGATTAGCTCTTAATCTGACCACTTTTGGTACAAAATTGTTTCCAGACGAGCGGAGGCGGGTTGCGGAGGCCGGGTCGGGTCAAGCCTTAATACAAACTCCGAGTAGCTTGTATATTGATACTTGCGGTTAACGTAATTAATTGGATGTTTGTTCTGCAACCTACGAATGTGATTGAGGTTAATTTATTAATAATTTTCACTTGTTCTCATTTAAAATTTTGGAAACTTTCCGAGAATAAAGGCCTTGCACGTTCCGTTCCGATGTATTAATTTGTTATGCGTAATTGGTGTGGGTTGGGGATTTTTTATAAGCGTTACTGTTTACTTATAAGACACGATTTAGGTAGAGTTTACAATGGTTATCACAGGTCCAAATCAACATCTAGGTAATATCCTGAAGATGAAATATCAATCAATGAAACAAACAACATTTATCTACCTTTACCTTTTGAAAAACATTGTTATTATAAGTATTTGCAATCAAAAGTTTTTGACTTCCGGTTACAAATTAAGCAAGCTTCACAAAAGCTTTTAAAATATCTAATCGAGAGAGAATAGACAGCCGATTAAATTCAACTTCATTTCCGTTCGAAGTGAAAAGTTTGAAATTCCCATGTCCAAACGGCGCATTGTCTTTAAAGGATTCAAAGTTTTTTATTGAGTCGACGTCGATCTAAAAAGTAAACGGATACTTTTATCCTCGAACCGGGTTAACCCGTAAACCATCTCAGTTTAAGGAGGCATTAAATCGCAACTCAAACAAGAATCGTTACAGTGAAGTTAACTCACATATTGCTTTGTGTCACGAACGTTGAAGCGAGCGTGCACACTTTAGATTTTGTGATGCACGATTAGTCGTAGTGGTTAAAGTGCTAGATTAAAATAATGTAAAAGTATATTTAGAAGAAAATTATGTAAAATAACAGGAAAAATCCTTAATTAAAATTACCTAAATTAAGGAGCGGTTCATCTTTACGAATAAATGTCGTTAAACGGAATCACTTCTTAGCGATTAGTCCGCCTGAATTAAATAAAATTCAGTATAAATTACACAGTTCTAACTTTTTGCGGTTATTGTAATTAAAAATTAAATGAAAGAAAAGTTTTTCTTTAGTATACCTACTTACATTTTGACACCTTAGCTTAGGCGCAGACCACCGACTTTTGTCGGCCGATAGTTTAGTCGGGCAGTTGATCAGTATGGGCATGTATAGAAGTGCGCACATTACACTGATTTGATTTTCATACAAATTAAAATCGTGTCCAACTATCGGTCGGTTAAAAATCGATGGTCTGCGCCTAGGCTAAACTTTTAGTTTACACCTATTATTTTTTCAGAAATTCTGACATCGAATCCGCCAGTGTGCGGCCAAGCTAAAACGAACAGAGTCGACCAAGAGATGCGGGGTTGGAGAGAGACGCCAAATGGGAGCGGGCGAGGAGGGCGCAAAAGGAGAAAAACTACAACGCTAAAAGTGAATGCGGTCGAAAGCCCCGCTTATTTCTGCGCTAAGTGCATGGATTTTTTTCAAGTGATGCTATGAGTGTGTTGTCGTGAGCTATGGATACTGCACCACAAAGGGATGGTGGGCTTGCTCCCTTATGTCTGCACTTTTACGCGTTTAGTACATAGAGAATTTAATTAAAAGACAGGTACTTATGACTATTGTAAGTGAATGTGGTGTAAAAGCTGTAATTGTAATAGAGAAGTAACGTGAATAAATAAGTGATGGTCTATTTACATTGTTAAATGTGTGCCAACTGCAATAATGCTTGTATTTACCTATTAATTACTACCTTAACATAAAGGTAATAGGTAAATTCATGGATTTACTGCTAATGCTGATTGATATTTTTAAAATAGTACCTACTCAGGGAACCAGATTAACTACTAAAAATAAACTATAACATAACTGAGATCTATTATAAAGAAGCTCCCATTTGTTATCCTAATAATACTTAAGCGTGAGATAGAAATTATAATAATATTATGTTTAGATATTTAGTTATCAGACATCTTATTTTGTACTGAGTTTATATTCAGAACTAGCGGCCGCCCACGTGAACCCCGTTTTACCCCATTAGGGTGGAGTTTCGTAAAATCCGTTCTTAGTGGATGTCTACACCCTTTAAGGAACCTAAATACCTGCCAAATTTCAAGAACTCTTATCTGGAACTAAATAATATGATGACTAATCTGGAACCTCACACGTACCACAATAATGTATAAATTCAAGAACCTATTCATATTTTTCGTAATTAATTGACACGATAGAAGCAAGACAAAATAACTTTTCATACGTTTCATAGCAGATATTATTTATTAGAACCTTTTAATAAATATTGCATGCGCATTTTGCGAACGCTTCAGATAATTAGTTAAATGCATCGCCAGTGACGCTGGATAATTAAGCTTTTAAAGTTATGGAAAACTAATTGATAACGCATTAAGGTACGCGGTTTGTGGTACGCTGTACTAAGTGCCCGCCAAATTACGCACTATGATAGTTAGCCATTTTAGTAAATAAATATACCTAATTACCTACATTATGTACTTCAGGTTATTGCGTTGCTGACACAATGAGCTAATATTTCTTTAAAATGTCTAAATACGCTTCATAAGTGTTAAAGGTTAGTTGATTAGGTATCCAATTCTTTAATCAAGATAAGAAGTCAGACAACAAACAATTAGGTAATGATAATAATAATAAGCTACAAAGTGGATTTAGAACTAAGACACCGGTAAGGAAAAAAAATTCCAAAATAATTTTCAATTCGTATAATATTCTACTAGTAATTAGAATAAATAATCCCTGAATAATAATTACAATTTCTATTCACAATAGAGAACACAGCGTATTTTCGATAATAGCACCACCATTTTTAGTCTAGACCGAGATAATGGCGTTTCACAAAACATTTCTCGTCAAAATGTTTCAGCAAATAAAAATCCGCGATTGTTTCGTATTGGGCCACTTTATCGCTCGTAACAATACAATTGAAGGTAAATAAATGTAACGTGTTTTTGACATTCATAAGGCGAACGCGTAGGGTACGCACCTGGGCCCAACACAATGGGCCCGCACAATACGCGCGCGAACTAAACTGAAAAACTTTATTTAAGAACACAATAAACCACTTTTTAGTAGAAAGGTCTGAATTGTGTTATGCATGGATCGTGTAGAGAAAAACATCGAGCATTTTTTTATCGCAGCTTCATGCGGCTCAATAGGCAGTGTATAGGCGGCACCAGACAATCTTCGCATAAATAGCTACTGTAAAGGTAAATCGGGTTTCGTTAAAGGTAGAGATTATATTTTTGAGCGACTTTTACGTATAAAGAATATCATAATAAGTTATCTTACATCTCTAAATTTTTTTTTTAAAACCTGTGAAGTTTGAGTTGGACTCGCGTATTTAGGCACACTTTCCTCCCAGACTTTCCTTCCACTCTTTCTTGAACTGTCTCCATTGGCCATTGTTCTATTATATCTGATTTCAAAACAAAAAGATAGACACCCAATGATTAAATCATAAGTTGTTCGCAAACGAGCATTCTTATCTGCTAACCATTTATGGCGAGGAAGTAAAAATATTCGTTCGTCTAATGTGCACTAGTTTCACGAGCATGTAAATGCCGGCTCATTTAGGAAGTAAATAGACTGCAGCGGGTTTGTTTTGTCGCTAATCACTGTGTGTAGTGGCACTAACTCGTGGTGGAACTAGTGGCAACTTCAAGCTTACGTGTTCTGATGAGAATTTGAAAATGTCTAAGCTAATTAGCTGGGGTAATGATGATACGGAGTCTCAAGAATTAGAGGTACATTCCTCAGTATGCATCCTAAGAGGACTGCTGATCAAGAGGTTGTAGACTTAAACTTTCTCGGAGGTCTCGAATAAGATACTCACGTGAGGCAAGTAATAACCACTGTGCCATAAATTATTCCTAATTACTTTAGAAAATTGTAGTTAAATAATTAGAGTTATTTGATATAAACGGTAAAAATGAGTAAGCGTACAAGTGAAGAGTGTCTCATACGTCAGACTTATAAGGCCTTTACAGCCTCAAGCTTCAAAAACAGGCTCAAAACAAAAGCACTAGACTACAAGCGCTACAAGAGTAATAAGTACCAATGCTCAAATGTCGCAAACACCTAAGTGTGGAGACAAATCCGATTACGTGCGCGTATCGCAGACAAAGGGTCGTGACGTCTTACAGCCGAGTTCGTCCACTTCATTAAGACATGAATTATGAATAGAGATGGCATTAGCATCCATCTGGAGTACGGCAACTATGGAACACCATTGTTATGCAGATTGCGACCGGACGTCCGACGCCGCGAGTATTCCCAAGTGTGGCGTGCTTGTAAACAAATGGGTACTTACACGCCGATGACGTAGAGGGGATAAGTCGAGATTCTGGTAATAATAGTTTGTTGTGAATTGTCGATTGCCAAGTAAAGTAACTCTACGTTTCTTCGTCATTATATGCCATCGGGTGACGTCGAATGTAAAAGCGGATTAAATTATAAGTTGTATATTATTACGTATAAGTACTTACAGTTTCATGTTTCGCCCGCGTTGCTACAGCCGTAGTCATAATCACAGATCACTAAAGTTGAGTTGCACCACCTAACTTTGACCGTAACTTTAACGATAACCGGTAATTTTTTATGGAGTTTGACAGATTTTTGACGTTTGTTAAAGTTAAAGTAAGATGGTTCAACCCAGCCTAATAGTAGCATGCTAGTCGACCAGTTTGTTGCTGTTGGCTCGCAGCGTCGTGTCTTCGATCGGACGGGCTTGAAGATCTTCGGCTACCCTCAAATTGTAACTTATTGTATTATTAGTGCTGTTACGACGACCCACGCAAAACTCTCAGTATCAGAGTAAGTCTTTGAGTAATAAGTACAAATACGTGGTTCTTAAAATCGTATATTTATTTACTACAAAAAAAAATATGAATTGACTCTTATAATAAGCTTATGGAAGCTTTCTATGTTTTTAAAAGAAAAATTGGAAACATCTTTACCTATCTACATTAATTTGTAAGTTACAAAGGTAGTCTTTCTCCGAATTAATCTTTTAGGAGCAGAATATCTTAAACTCCTAAAAAACTTTCCTTATGAAATCCTAATCTACTTGGTATTCGAGTTAAAGCTGTTGAAAGATTACCTGAAATTGATCTTGAATATCTAAAAATAGTCGTTGAATAGATTTATCATTGAGAATAAAAAATAATCAAGTGTAATATTAAAAATATAGAGTACCAACGATGGTTTATTATAAAACTGAAAACAGTGGCCACTCATTTATTTATTTGGCTCTGTGATAGAGATAATTAATTTTTTTACTATTAAAGTTTCTTAAATGCAAGGCTAGAGTGAATAAGCACTTACAGAGCAGCAGAGAGCATCTTAGACAGTATCTCACTTAACATTGATTGCGCTCTGCTAAAAAAAATTGCCACGTATAATTTTATACCAAATTTTCTTTTTCATACTTAGGCTTGAAAATGTAATAAATTAAATAGTTTGCTTTTAGATTTATGCCTACTTATTATTATTACTAATAAATGAATCAACCACCCGGTCTGTAAATAGCGAAGATATTAATCAACAAACTTAATTGATGTGCATAATGTAAATTAACTCGCATCTTCATATATCGCTCATAGATAGTGCATGTAGTTAAGATGCAAACCGTGATATCGTAAGTGTATCCCACAGGACTTGAGGGCACATCCACATGCCTATTGGGTTAGTACTCCACTCCGGTGTAATCCTTACAAAGATGTCAGTCTCTTTGATAGGACCAACCCTTGTTTGAATACCCGGTTTGGTACCAAAACTTTGAGATTAAAGTATCTTTAACCAAAATTGATCAATGTAATTGGTTTTATAATACTTTGTAAAATATTTCGGGTTAATTCTTCAAGAGTAATTATGTTCTTATTACATCTTGTAGTGAGAAAATTACGGATAACTCTTATACAGAAAAGGTTACGTCTACTACAGCATAATTTTAATGAAACAATCTACTTGAACTTGTTTTGTTTATTTAATTTTTTGACAATTATAACAGCCTCATTATAATTTTATCAGATCAGGTATTTTCAAATGAGTAAACTTGTAACCTACCTACTTTGTTATTATTTTTTCACTAAGTAGTTGTCATTTTCATCATTATTATACGTTTCATTTTAACTCAGAAACATCATGAAACTCTACTTACATCAAGATACCAAAATAAACATACCAAAAATGATACCGGATCTCAAACCCTAGTAGTGCATCAAAGCGACGACTGTGCTTGTCCCGACTAAAACAATACTCAAGAACGTTTTTGACAAGAAATTGTGGAGAACTAAGCAGCTGCAATGCTTGTTTGAAGCCGAGCTAAATTGCGCTTGAAATGTAAGCCAGGAAAATATTTTGCTTTGCATAGCTTTGTAGATTCACTATGTGTAATCGAGGAACGTTTGAATGAAATGAACTAGAATTATACTGTTATATTTTTGGAAGTATTTTTAGGTTTTAAGTGGGTTCAGCATTTTTTATATTAAAGGACTAATTGAATCTGCCTATTCCATCATACTTACTTATTCCTTTTTGCTACAAATAAAGTCTACTTTCAATGTGAGCGACTCCTTTTAATGTAGTAGGTACCTAAAGACTTAGTTTTAATGTTAGAATAGCGTGTTTAGTAAAACAATGAAAATAGAAAGCGAAAAGACTACTAAAAAGATGACTACTAAATTAGGTACCTACTTACATTATTCTAATCCGATTATTATCATTGAGAAAATTTAGTTTACAAGTCTCTGTTAAAAATGGATGAGTAAAGGTTATGCATAGATAAGTAGTTGTTTCCTTTTGCCTGGAACTCTATATTTTCACTAAGTAATATTAGTCTGTAATTTGAAAGATAGATTTACAGGAAATTCACAAAGGCTTTTAATGCTGACTGTATTATGTTTGCAGTTAATAACTTTGAAATTCCTACTAGACATTTTGTTTTAATCGTGAAATATAATCGTCCTCAACTACCACTTAGGTAATTAACCCAAAAGCGTCTCAGTCGAAATCTGGACTATCTAGTCGATCCATTTACACCCGAAACTCTAAGCTGAGTCTGACTCAATGAAAATAATAAGGCCCGGGGTAATTTTGCTAATGCAAGTGGTTACACCCTATCTAGATCGCACTTACTCGGCTCGTCCGAAGGTAGTAGAGCTACCATTATTAAGAGGGTCGACACACGGTATATTGTCAGACCCTTGGCAAAATTGACTATTTTGACTAAGTGTTAAATTAAGGTACAAGATCTTATGGACAGGAATCTTCTCGTAAGTTGGTTATGTTTTGGACTAAAGCGATGCTGATGATGTTGGAACAAAGGTCAGGTGCTTCAGTTTAATGTACTTTAATGTTAATGTACGCTATAAGTTGTGTAACGACGAACGAGTGGGTATAAACTTAATACTTACGTTGTGTACCTATACATTAGCTTGGCATAATAGTGCCTCAAGAGAAAAATACCTTTGTCTGGCAATTCCATTTAGCGTTTACTAGCTACTAGATCTTAAGGAATAATGTTAAATGGCGTATAAGTGAAGTGTTGACTGCATAGAAGATTGCGAAATAATTTTGAACTTTATACCTTTAACTTTAGAGTAAACATTTACTGTGGATTATTGTAGAAGCTAAAATGTAGCAAACAAAAATGTTGTAAGTGCTCAAATGTAGTAAATAAAAAACAGTTTGGACGTTACTTCGTTTATATTGTTTCGCAGGCGATATCATACATTTATATAAGGCTGTTATATAAAAACTGACTGAGTTGTTACATTATACTCATTACATGAAAAAATTATATTCGGGTTTTCAAAATCTAGATGAATTGTATTTTTCAAAACCATCCCTTAAAATTACGTCGTAACTAAATATCTACTCAACGGGCATATTAATTAGTTTATAAATAATTGATCTTTAAATTCAACAATATTAAAACATTAACAATTTACAAAATACCCTAATTGTTTCAACATATTTTTAGAATGTACATAGATTAAATTTAATGTGAAACCAAAGAATGCGAGGAATTTCATTACATCGCAAAGATTAAAGAAACAGAATGTCAAGGATTTTATTATTATATAACAAGCAAATTCGACGATATACCTATAACTACAATATATGTACATGTACACTTTAACGGTTCATAATTATTATTTTAATATACAACGCTACGACATACAGTAAACTTTCGCATTTGACTTATAAATATATTTATATTAAATGAGTAACGCTATTCAAGTTACATTTCCTTAGCATTATAAAAAATCTGTTGAATAAACAGAATATCTATTTCAGAATCAGTATTTAAACAATCTGCAAATGTGACTAACATAGTTTCAAATAAGAATTTTAAATTACAAAATACAGTACCAAAATTGTTATATTATTTACATTAATAGTTTTATTTTAATAAATAAATTCAACGTTATTGTGTAAATATTAAATTATACGTTGTTAACAAGAAATGCCAATAAATAAATTCACTAGAAGTCCAGTTACACAGAATTTACATAATGGATACAGATTAATGTACTTATAAGCATTTACAATCAGAAGCTTGGTTCATTATTTATCTATGATACTCACAGTTACGTCAATTTCCACCAGGACATTAACTACGTTAGTTTGACCATCTAGTCGATACTATGTTCCAGTCAATCTCTCGATATAAATTACACCATCTAATTGCTGAACATACGCCTTGCGCAACGTCAAATTATTAGCAATATTGAGATATACGTACGGACAATATTCACTCGGCGAGACGAGAAAATCATGTCTGAACTCGGAAGAACAATAATAAATATGTGATGTTACACGCTGCCACAATCTGAGTTAAACAGACAGCTCATTTTCTATCCGTTACAAGAAACATCGAAACAAAATTCGGTACTGACCCGTAATTCAATTGAAAAAAGATAACTTCTTTATAACACTTCCCTGAATTCTTGAAAACTCAGCTAGTTTTCCATTGGAAAGTTTGATCCGTAATTTTTAATCACATAAAAGTTAGCGACGTTAGGTACTTGTCAAGTGATGTCTTTGGTTTTTATTGTGTGTCAAGATACAAGTTGTGAAACCTATGTAATCTGAAAACAAGAAAGAAAAATGTTTTCTCCCCCGTCTTATGAAGCCATTTATCGCGTTTCAGTAGAGTTTGGATGCTTCGAGCTGCCTGTTTTCCCCAAACTACGGCGTTACTAACTTCGCATGGTTTAAGGGCAAAGTTTACGCGGCGTAGACAACGGCCAATATTAAAAAGATTGTGTGGGGTACGTTGCGGGTCGAGCCCGCGGTAGGGGGCGCCCCACCGAAGAAGCCCGCGTCCTCACCTCGGGGCCCACCTTCCCTGAGCGGGCCCTGGAGACTGGAGCGCACGTCGTTTGTCTCCTCCAGGGAATTGCTGCGCTCATCTTCATCTCTAGATTTCCGATGCGGCAGCTCCATTTCTGTATTGAGAAACGTTAGCGTTAGCGGCGGGAAGTGAGCGCAATCAAGCGAAATTGATCCTAATTGCAGCTATCCTACGCAGTGCTAAAAAGAAATTGTTGGCGCTTGCAACTTTGTGAATTCGATTCGTTTAAACACTGGGAGTTTGTAGCTGAAGCATTTAGCTCTCCTTTTAACACCCTATTAAATATAACTACTTTTTTTAAGTTAGACTGGATGAAATGTTTCGTGTACAGTTTTGTACGACACATTTTAAAATATTTTTTCTCAAACTCTATTGTAAATTAGTGATATTCTCGTAATTTTTATTTAACTTAAATGTCATATTTATTTATCTTTTACCACAGGATAACTAGAAAGTAGATATTTAACATAGGTATCTTTATTCCGTGAGTTTGCACATTGCCTTAGGCGTCCCTGTAGAACCATTCGATATCCTTTTGTTCTCTCTGAGATTGTAGTGAATACTGTTGAATAGACTATGTTTTATACTTGGAAGCTCTTAGTAACATTCCACTTGGAACTTATTTGTAACATGGTAGTATAGTGAGAAAATCAAAGAGAAAATCAACATAACTGAACAAATTAGTTTAGGCTGCGGTCGCACTATGTTATGTAAAAGAGCTTTTTATTTGTCCTTTACGGTGCGGAGCTTTTTGCCTACTTAGTCATAAAAAGTGGTGTAAATGTCTGTCATGTCATCTACACGAAAGAAGTACCTAGGTATGTTTTCTTTTATCTAAATAGGTACGTCAAAAAGATGGTAGATTTTCCTAAACACATAACAGCAACATACGAGTTCAAATTGGTAGTTATTAGTTTCTTATTATACCAGATCCCCTTATATCCTTCTACGAATACTCAACATAATATAGGCTCTACGACAGGCACTCACCGTACAATCTAATGTTGCCCTCAGCATCCCCTATAGAGTTCTTAGATATACACTTGTACCCGCCCAGGTCACTGCGCTGTATGTTACGGACTATGAGTCGCATCTGGACGCTGTACGCTGAGCTGTTGATCTCGCTCATCTGGTACTTGTCGTTGGATATTATCATTTCACCTGTAAATAATTGAAGAGTTAAAAAGTGCTAATGAACGAGTTTTATACGTGGAGTATTAAGAAGATTTCGTTAGCAGAGTTGAGTCCCTCTCTCTGCGTTTTTATAAAATTACAAAAAATACATAGACGGAAAAATGCTGAACCAATGAAAATAATTCATATCATTATCATACCATTATTTAATTGTGTACATTGTGTGTCATTTTTGTCGATAAAATTGACATAATAACATCGCCTTAAGTTATCGCTAGAATTACATAGCACTGAATGCTTCTTACAGGCACATCTATTAGTAAAACACTGTATATTCGATTATTATAGGAACATTTTAAATAACCTTGACCACCAAAGCGCGACAATTTTTGGCATATTTCTCTCAGTGACAAGTTTTCATTTCGTATAGGATCATTCGGAGTAATGTTTGAAAGCTGTATTGCATTTCTGGGTAACCAATCTTTCAGGATACCAACTGATGTTCCAATTTTATGACTTCACTGGGTAGCTATTTCACTAAACTTAAACTAGTAAAATAAGTATATCACTAAACTTGGACCGTTTTATAATTATATTCCTAGTGAGATAGTAATGAATCGCTTTCGTATAACTATGTTACGGTATATAATTATATCCCTAGGGATATAACTATATTACGGCTATAACTATCTTACTGCGACATATGCATGGCAGTGATGTAAAATTAAAAAGTAGAAGATAGACTTCGAGAAAGTGGCAATGATACAAAAGCAAACAATCTGTGAGAACCTTTCCCTGAATATTCCAATATTTGAAAACACGACAAAAATAACATACTATTGAAAACCAGCACCCAGTTCACAGATGAATTGACTCGAATCGTTGTTACCTTTCACACTGTCAGTTAATACAGTTATTTGCTTGGGCACCCTTCCTCGATAGGCAGAAGCCTTTCCGACCATCCATATTCGCCCACTTCCGACCATTGTCCGCGCGATATCGAATTGAAATATGTTGTTTCGGTGTGTCGAATTCGCTTCCCGGACAATGCTATACATTCCACAGCTATACTTTTCAACAATTACCAACATTAAACGCTACTACAACGGGCGGCGTTAAAATAATACGCCAGTTTCCGTCCCATGTCGCAATGTAAACAACAAAATGTTGATTTTGGAGCAAGTGCTGAAAATTGTTAGCGTCCAAATCAGTCAGAGCGAATCTGCTTTACAGATCTGTCCAAATTAGGACTGATTATGTTTACTCGTTTCGCCCAATAATGCTGCGGTTCTAATGATAAAAGTTTAACGGGAAAACGTTTTGAATGTCTAAAGAGTCGCCTGAATTTTCGTCGCCGGCTACATTATTACCACGGCCATGGGTCACGTTGCTCGTTCTACATTAAAAATTGCTTGCATTCTTCTTCCTCCGCTTATTTTGTGGCGGCAGTTTTATTTTTTATTTTCCAGCCACCATGGTGTATTCAGTTACAAAGATATTTAATTGAAATTTTTCACTTTTTTGGCAATAGGTATTTCATTATGGGATTCTTGTAACTTTTACCGCGGGCCGGAATTTTAGGAAGGGAGACTTGTGTTCTGCGGTTGGTTTTTGAGATATTGAATTTTATTGGTGTAGTAATAATAATCACAGCAGTAGATAATTGAGCACAAAATAAGAATCTTCTTTCGCTTAATATGATTAAATTATTTCGTTATGTAACATGTTTTTATTAAATAGATCCTACAAGAAGAAATATTTACATTATTTGGTTTCTACGTTATTATGTCAAGCCTTCGGTATTGGCTTTTTGATTTATCACTGTAGGTTCACACTCGTAAATCAACAATTTTATAGGTAAATGTTTAAAAATATTCTTGTCTCGGATCGGCAGACTACGGTAAATTGAACCAATAAATTGGAAAATTATTTTGCAAGGTTTTATTAAAGTCAACAAAAGCTGTTTGCGAGAAGTTTCCAACGGACACCTTCTACGAAATCCATAAGTACACACGACGGCACATCGTTTTAAACATCGTGGCACTTTATGCAGTTGAAATAGGTTCTATTTTTCAACAAAAATTTATAGTCTCATGTGCTATCTGTACATAATATTTCTAGAGTAGTTGCTGTCGTGTTTGTTTTGCTTACAGTTAATGGAAGTACAGTTGAGTCGGAAAATATGTATTATGTTTAGGTTCGGTAGTGACTATTTTAAACAAACAAAAACAAACTGAAAACTACTTTCTGTGGAAACAGTGCAATAATATATTTGTATTGCTTTCCTCAGAAAACGAGGTATGATTTAATATACTAGAGTCGGAAAAAGTAACTTGGGGAGAGTGTAGTTTTATTCAATAGAAATTATTAGAAGAGCAAGAACAGTTTTTTTACAGAAAGTAAGAAGACTATTTATAAACATATTCCTTTAAAATATTTTTATTATTAACATTTTAGTTCTGCATTTTTTTCTGTCGACTGTAGCTCTACTAGCATCGCGGCTTTCAAACTGCAGATTTATTTAAGAACCTCCTCGTACTCCTTTAACCTCTCTTAGATAATGTTTCTTCTCCATCAAAAGCTACTTTAAAGATACTCGTTCTTAAACTTAAAGATACACAAGCATAAACCGTTTAGAAGTTTGTGTTTTTGCTGAAAAGTAGCAACTACATAAGATGCCAAAACGTTTAGTTTAATGTGTCATGGATTATTGAATTGTATTTGTTCAATAAGTCATACGAAGTGTTTAAAAAATAGTATAACTTGAAGACAATTTCGCAAATCCTTGTAGGTATCTAACCACAGAAACTTCTTATTATAAGGTAATGTAGACCCCAAGTTTTTGTGTTTTAAAACTTTGCAGTAACTGAATAATTGTCGATCTCAGTCGACGTATTAATAATGGTCGACAGTTCTTTAGTCCATCACATTTAAGGCACTGCAATTGATTGGCTGCTTTTCATTAATGCACACCCAAATAGTTAAGAAAAACAAGTAAGAAGCGCGCCTCGGCTAGCCAATGTCTTGCAAATCAATGGAAAGTTATTATAGTTAAATATTACCGAACTATTACTGTATTTGTCAGGACGTCTCCAGTCTATTTGTTATTCAAAGTTCATTAATAACCGCGGTCAGGCAAAGACAACGAGACCGGTCAAGAGCTCGACCTGCGCTCGACCACAAATCTGTGGCGCGCGCTGTAACTGACACCTCGATAGCCGCAGCCGCAGACACGCCCTCTTTTGTTTATTGCTCGGCAACTTTATTAATTAATAATCAACCATTCGGAATTTGAATCGGATACGTCCCTCTATATCGTCGATATGCGCGACGAAACAATTGACAGTCAATTGACTCGAACGTATTGATGTATTGGATTGGACGTTACCGTAGACGCAGCACACCGTCTTTTGTTTACTGCTCGAAAACTTCATCAATGAAAATTGAACATTTGAAAATCAAAATCTTCGCAACTACTTATGTCAGCTCAGCCAATGCTGCGCATAAACAAGAACAATTGAAAGTCAGTTGTCTGAGTATGTATGTTACGAGATAAAATTTTAGGAAGCTTTGAAGCTGTAGTTTTGCAACATAATATCCGTTGGTCTTCCCTAATCTATAATAAATAAAAATGAATTGATGTTCGTTAGTCTGATTAAAACTCGAGAACGGCTGGGCCGATTGAGCTGATTTTGGTTTTAAAATGTTTGTCGTAGTCCAGGGTAGGTCTAAACGGTGAGCAAATACGCACGCGATATTGTTTTTCTGTGACAGACAAAATTCCACGCGGGCGAAGCCGCGGGCGGAAAGCTAGTTATGTAATAAAATGTCTGAACTTCAAAAGGTCGTTGTTAATTTGTCAATAATAAGTTATTTGCGTTTCTAATGAAAGTTTTGATAGAGTCACTTAAAATTGTCGTGAACTTTTATTTTATTAACACCGTCAACTGATTTGTTATGAATGTAATAAGTTCCATAAACTATTTGAAGTCTCACTATGATACTCAATCGGAGTTCAGTTAATAGATCTATTTGCAGTGTTAAGAGACGTTAGACTCAAACAGTCCGATTTTGAGTTTATTCCCAATAACTTTATTAATTAATTGTCAATATCCCGAGCAATTCCATCGAAGCGCCGCTGTGAAGTTGGCAGAAATACGGCTGTTCGATAGTTAGATTATAAACGCAGTTAGCGAAGTACTTGTTACTACGTAAAACATTAAAGTTTATTTAAGTTTTTTGACAGCTCGGCGTTCGGTGCAACTTGCCGTTTTTATTGGGCTCTAGTTATATTGCAATGCAAGTCGGCGAACTTAATTGCTGTTTGTTTATTGCAGCGAGATGTATTGAGAATACAAATTTTAAAAAAGTAGCTTAACCTATTACGTTCGTTCTCGTATTTTTAGAGCACTAACTTTATGCGTGCTGTGCTGCTAAATAGGTATCCTAAGTTTAATAAAAAAATAAACGATTGTGAATAGTTTACATGGAAGATGCTTTGGCTTACGATCATATAGAAGTGGAATAAAATTAAAATTAAAATGACAGCAAAAAGTCATCGCTTGCGTACACGACGATCTGGCGCGAGCGGCAGTCCCACCCATTCCGTGTCGGCCACGGCCGGCCCGCTTGTCCCTCTCGTCAGGCTGTGTATAACCTAATTTAATTTGTACTTGCCGCAATTTATGGCCTGAAACCGTCTGCCCCCTCTATTTGTTACCACGCAGATGCGGCTCACGCGCCGCTCCACCATTGATTGAAGACTGCATCACCAACCGTCACCGTTATTGAATTCCTAAATTGAATTTTGATTCGCACTATCGTTGTAGGTACGAGAGTAAATATGGTGACTGTGGCCTAAAGCAATTTGGAGCGGGCGGGCCGGCGGTCTTTGTTGCATATCAGGCAGTAATAGAATTTGGTTCGCTTTTTGCGCGGTCGGTCGCTCTACCCGCGTAATGGCGAGCTCGGTTGCCTTTGTAACTGCATCTAAATCTGCCTGTACTATGTATCCGGCTGGTTATGCTACACCAATAATCCACTAGTGATGTCCTGTAAACACTGTTAGCGTCCCGAATATAATTCCATTATAAAACACTATGTGGCGCTATAGGAGACGGATAAATTAATCAATTTAACTCTATGTTGACAATTCAACATAGAGTTTGGAATTTTTGAGAAAATATAAAAATATTGAAAAATTGTTAAACAATTGGATTTTCAATATTTTTCATCATTTTTTTAAATAAAAATGAAATTAACAGATTAATTTTATGTAGCACTATCAGTTAAAATTGTAAACTCATCATCATGGTATCATTACACCTTCCTACATTTACCACCAAAAGTTTCAAATGTTTGCAAGAGCCGAACCAAACATGAAATGAAATCACATGAAAACCGTTTCCATGTACCGTCTGCGTTTCACAGATACGAGTGGAGTGTACTCGACCGATTCAGTCTCAATTTCCGTCGCCAACTCGCAATGTGCGGCGCTCTCGACCGCATAAACTGTTCGATTAGACCGACAAAAAATATTAGTTTAAAGACCGCATTGCGAAAAAGTTTTGTACGTTTTGCGCCCTCGGGCAGCTGTGGGCTTCACACATGTCGCGGGCGCGGACGTCGTAAATCCATTGCTAACTCGAGTTTAGTAACGCGTTGTCGCGCTGCCCACTGCCTGCAACGTTCCGGGTGGATATTGCCGTTGTACTTTGGCGTTAATGCTGCATTTAGTTAGGCGCATTCGATATTATATTGTGAATTAGAATAAAGAAATGGGGACTCTATTTGTGTTTGATTAAAAGTATTTTATTGCTGTAATTAATGATTTTTGAAATAAAGGCATATTTTCGCAGGCCGCTATCAACCGGAAAGCATTGGGGGAGGAATGTTCAGCAGTGGACGTACTATAACTGAGATGATGATAATGATGAAGGCATATTTTCGATATTATGAAAAACCGGATATCGAAATGTTATTGTTAGTGGAACATAAGGCTTTGTTTATCTAGTAAGAACAGTTTTGTTTTTTTAAGCAGAAAGAACTATAAACATACCTGTTAATATTATAAAGAGCTGTAGTTTTCTGAATAAAGAAAAATAAATAAATAACATAAAATAGTACTAACAGTTAACCTTAACATAATATCTAAACTTTAAGATGTAAAAAATAAACAATTAGTGTCCGTAATTCGTCCCATGGATGTTGAGTGCATTCATATGTAACGTATATTTTTAGGATAGCGTCAACAACGGAAATTAGGGAAATGCATATATGCACTGCGCCTGTCGGTCATCTGTTTCAAGCCAAACTAGATTTTGAGTTGATTATTTTGAAATGGAACTGGTATAAATTATTCAAATTCTAAAAGGGACGAAATTAAAAATCTAAAACGTTCTGTTTGTGTTTATTTCTGACTGTAGAAAATTGATGTCTTTAGTGTGTTTACACAAAACGCACATTTAGTCACAAAAACTTTTTTTACGATTAAGCTGTGAAAAATATAGGCAATGCTTTTTTAAAATAAACCTGTTTTCAATTGCTCAAATCCATTTAAAACTAGGTTGAGTGCGCGATAAAATAAGGCAAAAGTTATGCTTTTTTCGTGCGGTTTGTAGTTAACCAAGTTTTACAGTTATTTTATAATAACTGTAATCAGTATTTTTCCTGGAAAAACCAGCTTTTGCAATGTTACAATAATTTGAACCACCTGAAATTTTGAATTTTAAAAATAAAATAGTATCCATACATATTGCCTGATCATCTATACTTATAATAAATTTGTAGAGAGGTCAATTCTGTACATGAAATATATTTTCAATCTAACACTATCAGGGGGTGATTAGAGATCGATACTGATGTCAAAAATACAATCAGTAAAATTTTTGTCTGTCTGTCTGTCTGTATGTTCCTTATAGAAACAAAAACTACTCGACGAATTTTAACGAAACTTGGTACAATTATTCTTCATACTTTTAGGCAGGTTATAGTATACTTAGGAATTCCCACGGGAACGGGAATTAGCGGGAAAATCCTTTTATATGAAAAATCTAAACCGCTTAAGTTAGACACTTGAAATTTGGCATGCAGGTACCTTAGTAAACTTAAAGCTTAGTTACAACAGGATACCTATTGCAAAATTCCCACGGGATCGTGAGTTAGCGGGAAAAAACATTTGTATGAAAAAATCTAAAACGCGTAAGATACACTCGCGAGCAAAAGTATGGAATCACTTACATGAAGTTGTTTCCACGCGATCTTGTGTACTAACGAATTTGTTAGTAACAAAAAAAGTAGCACCATTTTAAAGATTAAACTTTTAACTTTAAATTGATACCAAATTCATTTTAATCACACCGGTATTTAAAAAGATATCCCGGCTGATGTGAAGAAGTAAGAAAAAAGGCATATACCAACTGTTTGATACGTCGCGAGTTGCGGCCTATTTACCCCCTATAAAAGCACGTGTTTTCGGATTTTTGCGTTCACACGTTGATCCATACACATCTCGGCTTCATTTGACACTTTACCTGGGATTCTACACCTACAGAAGCAGCACAAATCGTTGCACTGTTGCAAGAAGGGCTCAGCCAGCGGGCTGTCGCACGTCAGCTCCATATAAGCCAGTCCTGGGTTTCGAAAGTTTTAAGACGCTTTTGGGAGACTGGTGGCTTTATCCCGAGACCAAGTTCTGAACAGCGCCGGTGCACATCGCAGAGGGATGACCGTTTTTTCATGTCAAACTCTCTATGAAATCGTCATTTGACTGGCATCGACGTCCAGCAAGAGCTCAGAAATGTTCGTAGGATAGCTGTTAGCGAGTGGACAGTTCGTCTAAGATATGAGCAATAAAATTTGACTCCAAAAAGGCCTGCCACAGGCTGGAAAGTGACGGCAGGTCACCGACAAGCACGCTTTCAATTAGCTCGCACTCGGAAGGCGAGTAATGGAGGCGAGTTTTGTTTTCCGATGAATGCAGACTGTTTTTGCAGTGCAGCAGGCGAAGAGGTCGGGTCTATAGACGGCCTGGGGAGCGATTTGTGCAGTGCTGGTTCGCTAAAACATTGGCTTATGGGGGTGGCTTGCTCGACTTCCCATCGTGATGTGTAGGAGCAAATTGAAAGCGTGCTTATCGGTGACCTGCCGTCAGTTTCAAGCCTGTGGCAGGCCTTTTTGGAGTCAAATTCTATTGTTTATATCTTAGACGAACTGTACACTTGCTAACAGCTATCCTACGAACATTTCTGAGCTATTGCTGGACGTCGATACCAGTCAAATGACGATTTCGTAGAGAAGTTGACATGAAAAAACGGTTTTCCCTCTGCGATGTGCACCGGCAATGTTCAGAACTTGGTCTCGTGATAAAGCCACCAGTCTCCCGAAAGCGTCTTAAAACTTTCGAAACCCAGGACTGGCTTATGTGGAGCTGACGTGCGACAGCCCGCTGGCTGAGTCCTTCTTGCAATAGTGCAACGATTTGTGCTGCTTCTGAAGGTGTAGAATCCCAGGTAAAGTGTCAAAAGAAGCGGAGATGTGTATGGATCAACGTGTGAAAGCAAAAATCCGAAAACACGTGCTTTTATGGGGGGTAAATAGGCCGCAACTCGCGACGTATCAAACAGTTGATACATGTCTTTTTCCTTACTTCTTCACATTAGCCGGGATATCTTTTTAAATACTGGTGTGATTTAAATGAATTTGGTATCAATTTAAAGCTAAAAGTTTAATCTTTAGAATGGTGCTACTTTTTTTGTTACTAACAAATTGGTTAGTACACAAGATCGCGTGGAAACAACTTCATGTAAGTGATTCCATACTTTTGCTCGCAAGTGTAGATGAAGGGGGTTAAACGGGATCCACGCGTACGAAGTGGCGGGCGGCCGCTAGTGTAAAATAAACCTGTTACTAAATCAAAATTAAATGCGAATATATTTCTGTAAATTATTGCAATATTGTCACACATGTTCTGGTAAATAAAAATATCTTTATTTTTAATGCGAATTTCATCAAAATTATATTTTATTTTAGTTAATAATTAAGAATCAAACGAACTTACCTGTGATGTTTGATATCTAATTATACGAGTGTCTTGACCGAAGATGATTACGTTTTACATGCAGCAGTACCTGGGATGATGCCGTCCTTATCACACTTTTAGAGAATATTTATTTAAAAATATAAGTTTTAAATATAATAAAGTACGTGTTTTGACTCCTCAGCACCGTAGTACATTCCGCGGTCCGCCATATTTCTTGTCATTATTTTAGAGCAAATTTTTTCGATCGCATAAGGGTAATTATTCTCGGGTGAGGTGGGACTGTAATCATCTTCGGTCAAGACACTCGTATAATTAGATATCAAACATCACAGGTAAGTTCGTTTGATTCTTAATTATACTTCGTATCTCTCCCGAAGATGATTACGTTTTACATGCAGATGTTTAGAGCATCGAAAAAATTACAACCGTAGAAACTATTAACTTGTTCAAGGTATTTTAGTAAATAAACAAAACATTGTTTACTTTCGTAATAATTAATGATGGTTTTGAAACGAACAGTTAGCAAAATCACAATCACACAAAAAGTTAAATTAAGTAAGTTTCTAGTCTAATATTTAAGAAATGCCTAGGTACTTGACAAGATTTGGTCCACCAGCTTGCCAGCTTTACGAATGACTTATAAATTTTAAATTATTTATTATTATTATTAAATTAACGCCAGCCCGGTGGGCGCAGACGTAGCCCGAATGGCGGGTATTATGTGCGCTATAAAAATCGATATTATCAAATTTGAAGTTCCACTGAGTTAGGTACCACTTTTTAAGTGGTTTTTGGTAACTGACAAAAATATTATCATCTGTGCGTATACCAATAGTCCTGTCAATGTAAGATTTAAGTGTTGAGGCTGGGCATAGTACAAGGTTTTCCATAATGTACGGTAATTTATAGGTACAATAATAAATGGTTGATAAAATTAATCGAGTCCGGTTTTAATGTTTTCATCAATTTCATCTACCTACTTTGATTTATATTTAGTCTGGATACAATGAAATATTATTAGTATCTAATATTATTAGATAAACTTGGAGTATTCATTATCTGTGCAGAAACCAGAACTAGAAGAGTTATACACTTAACTGTAAATTTTTTCAGGGAAATGATAATTTAATACCAAGTAGTGTCATTTGTAGGAGTCATATTTAGGCGGTCTGAGGCGAAACACGCTTTTGAGAAAACTTTTGATACAGTCATTAGTAGTAATATCCTGATATAACAGTATAGATAAAGTCAAACGGTAACCATTGAGAGTACTGTACTGTAACTAACACCAGAATAATTGAATTTGTCCGTTGAGTATTCCAATAAATGAGCTGAATTTGAATTACAGCCATGATTTTAGACCTGAAGTATATTGTATGATATTAGTATGTACTATGTGAGAAAGATGTCATTAACATAAATATCCAGAGAATTAGTAGGTGCGCTCCATGCTCTGAAGGGCGAACACAACAGATTTTTGTTAGTTTCGAAACGTATGACTTTTGAAACAAGGAGCTTTGACCACAATAGGTACCACGGTAGTAGGTCAGAATGGTACTACTACTATGCCCTTAGCGCCATTTTTTTTTTTTTTTTTTTTTTTTTTTTTTTTTTTTTTTTTTTTTTTTTTTTTTTTTATAAAACTTTAGAGAGTTACATTAAAGTTACAAAAATGTTCGGAAATAGGGTCTAACTCCCAAGATGCATTCGTAGAACATTGGTGATTTTGAATAGTAAATGTACTTGCAAATAAGACGAATTCTGGAATACCAAAAGGTAATGTAATTTCTGTAAATGCGTAGTCTGCTAAATTCATAGTATGTGTCTATATTTGATTGACTAGATTCGAAATCTGTGACCACGTTTTCACACCCAACCACACCAATTCCATAACTCTCGAGCAATATTATTTAAATTTGTGTGCTGTATACTAACCCTTTTCTTTATTAGGCAATAACCGTTGTATTGTCTATTCTTAATAAGTAGGTGAGATGCAAATGTTTCAAGTGCAGCGAGCAATTCCAGGGTATTTAAATGTAAAAGTAACTGTAACTGGGACCAATTTCCGATGGCTGTTACACGTTGCGCGATTGCGGTTGAGGTTGACCAGTGGTTGAGGCATCGAAACAAATCATTTGATTGCACGGTACATGATGTGCTGTGTCAATGTATTCTCTCCAGTCTCTACTATGTTAAATTATGATTTAAATACTTGGCAGATGCATTATAATGTTTATTGTAGTTATTTGAGTAATTGAGTGCCAAGATGTTTTTCCGGTAACTTCGTGTACATCCAGCCGTAATTTTAACGGCGGGGCACGCTGAGGTCAATAACCCCAAGAATGAAGCAAATTACTCGAATGATATTTTTTGTAGTTTTTAGCATTACTAGTGTCTTGCACTTTTGTTAAGCTAAATTCATTTCTATCGTATTAAATGTAAATTTTAGAAATGTAGGTAACATTATTATTTTGATTGGATAAAAAATCTTTTGTCCTCCTACCCCAGTTGCTCTTATAAATCTCCCGTTGTTTGAATATTATTCCAGCATTCTGACCGTTCCAATACATACAAATTGGTACAGGTATTGGTACAGATAGATGGCCGAGTGATTGCAAAAAGTGTAAAACTGGTTTTAATAATTTTGTAAAGACAAAAGGCACCGTGCGGATGTAAGACAAAAACGATCGATCACGAAGAAATTCAAACAACTGAATATTAAAGTGCTTGGAGTTCCATGACAAACGAAGCCAAATTCATCCATTTTCAGAAATTGGTAATAAAAAATAGGAGTCTTTCAAATCGAAGGTTTTCACATAATAAAATATATTGTTATCAAATTAATAATGTAAACTCAGTGGTAGTATTGCATTTTAAAATAGTTAAAATTAGTGAATTTATTTAATTCCTTTAAATTTAGAATAAATCTATGTCTACAATTTGGCTTTTGTACAGTTGTCGAATATACCTACTACTCCCCTCAGGTGTAGTATGTGACCTACATTGGGGTACTCCAACTTGGCATGGTTAAGTATAAAATGGAATTTTATAACCCTGATCCAGGACAGAATAGTAGTATCATTTAATTTTGTTATGTTAGGTAAGCCATTTAGTATTTAAGTTTATCAGCTACTAGCACCTTGGTGTCTATCTGCTGAAGAAAATTATCGTCTCCGATTCGGTTGATGATAGTTGGGTCTCGGGTTAACCGGAGACGGCCCCGCGGCGCAGGCGGCGGCGGCGGAGCCGGCGGCTGCTGGGCTGGCCGGGGTTTACTCGCTGCTCAGCGGCTGCCGCTCACAATGCCCCCCTTGCGTTTAAAGTCTGATGAGTTGTAGACGTGCTGGGCTGGTATTACTGAATTATATTAGTCATAGATGATTTCGAGTGGTCTGATAAATCTGAACCAAACAAGAGATTCGTTTTGATTTCTCTTTTTTTTTTGCTTGCTAATGGAATTTGTGATAGCGTATCTTCTTGACAGTGATTCTTTAATCAGTGTCACAAAGTAACCGCCAGCATCGCTCAAGGTTTTCATAATTCCTTACGGAATATTATTCCATTTGTGACATAGTTAGGTCATCAAATCATATTGAAGGCTCGGTGAAATCAGTTGCAATGAGGATGCGTACAGCAAACAGAAGCAGAATCAGATGTTCAGTTGTATTGCTGCCTTTGTTGAAGTAATTATTATGCGCAATTTTTAGCAAGTAAATAATGTTTCATCAAGTCTTTTTTATTTGTAGGTAGGTAATCCATTAATCAATATTTTCCAACCTGTTGCTAGATCCTTGTGAAAGTCTTTGAAAGGCTTTGTCTTGAAAAATACCCGGTATTTTTGTCTGATGTAGGTAATTATTGTCTGCTCTTTTAGTGATACTTCACAATAAAGATTTTTGTATTTGATAGGGTAACAAATTATAAATGCCCCATGTATATTGTATATTATTATATTTATAATTATGTTATAAATTTTACGACGTGTTGATACGTCTACCCACGTTATAAGATAATACGTTAGGAAAATAATCAAAGCAAAATGCAATCAGTTTAAAAATGTCTTATCCACACACGATATACGCCGGGATAAGTATTACGCTCGAAGGCAATAAAGCATCCACACACGATATACGTCGGGATGTTTATGTATTTTGTATAACACGATTTTTGTACGTGTAGTTTAGTATCCACACACGATTTACGGCGGGATGTTTATGTATTTTATATAACACGATTTTTGTACGTGTAGTTTAGTATCCACACACGATATACGCCGGGATAAGCAATAAAGCATCCACACACGATTTACGTCGGGATGTTTATGTATTTTGTATAACACGATTTTTGTACGTGTAGTTTAGTATCCACACACGATTTACGTCGGGATGTTTATGTATTTTATATGACACGATTTTTGTACGTGTAGTTAAGTATCCACACACGATATACGCCGGGATAAGCAATAAAGCATCCACACACGATTTACGTCGGGATGTTTATGTATTTTGTATAACACGATTTTTGTACGTGTAGTTTAGTATCCACACACGATTTACTTCGAGATGTTTATGTATTTTATATAACACGATTTTTGTACGTGTAGTTTAGTATCCACACGCGATTAAGTCGGGACACAAAGCATTACCACGG
This sequence comes from Ostrinia nubilalis, assembly GCF_963855985.1. Classification (NCBI taxonomy): domain Eukaryota; kingdom Metazoa; phylum Arthropoda; class Insecta; order Lepidoptera; family Crambidae; genus Ostrinia; species Ostrinia nubilalis. The sequence goes on along the minus strand of NC_087088.1, from coordinate 8,656,994 downwards.
AGGGTAGTTAAAAATATTCATTTTTAATACAAAAAATAGAAATTATTCACATTATTTCATAACAATTTCAAAATACACGATTCATAACTTACCAGAATGTTTTAAATATGTATGTATGCAAATCTGCAGTGACTGCACGATGGAGACAACGATGTTTTTTCTGGTTCATCATCATCAGATAAAACTATAATTTGTCATTGTCTATGTACATACGAGGTTTCTTAACAAACTTTTCACTATTATCACCATTACTTGATCGTTTCCTTTTACCCATTTTCACGCTAAGTTATTTTTCTTGAAAAAGTACGTGTGAGTCGGACGAACACCAACACAAGTAATGACAAGAAATATGGCGGACCGCGGAATGTACTACGGTGCTGAGGAGTCAAAACACGTACTTTATTATATTTAAAACTTATATTTTTAAATAAATATTCTCTAAAAGTGTGATAAGGACGGCATCATCCCAGGTACTGCTGCATGTAAAACGTAATCATCTTCGGGAGAGATACGAAGTATAATATCTTATAGAGTAAAAATCTTCACTGAACTCAAAGTGCTATTCAGCCGCAAGCCGAAATGTATTTTAAAAGTCACACAAAGTTAGCGAAAAGGATCTACTAAAGTCCATGCGTTTCTATTTCGCACAGCAGGAAAGCCAGAATTAGACTCATTCTTGTACGAGTAGGTATAACATAATTGGTCAAAGTTATGCTAGTTTCAGCGACATAGTATTTTTAACGAAGCATTGTAAAATAAATATTATGCTTATCTCTCGACTCTCACAAAGGACTCTGGTCCATATGTCACCCGAGCACTAAATAAGCAACTTTTATCCAGAGGGCGCCATTTTAATGAGAAATAATGAAGTTCTCGACCCCTCCGATGTTTTGTTAGGTTAAGAGCCTTATTTGTATTAGTTAGCAGGTGGTTTTATTGAGTTCACTTTGTGGTTTTAACTTGACTCCCGTTTAAAGTGGGGTATGATGAGGTTCTATGTTTTCTCTTGAAATTTTGACACGGATATTTTGTAGAAGTAGGTACTTAACTAAAAATCTCTTTATTATGAAATGTCCAATTTCACTACTGGATTTTGAAAGTTATCTCTGCTAGAATGCTCAAACTTTTGTCATTTTGTGATAGGTGCGCAGCCGGGTAAACATCGTGGTTAAAATTGTATAAGAAACATTAAATATCTCTCTGTACGAGTACAATTTGCTCAATATAAGTTACCCATTTAACAATCAGATAATGAATTTTATCGCATACTTCGCTGCTAAAAGACGAATAAAGGGATTATCACACGCAATATTTTAAAGTTATAACGGTTGCTTCCTCTTATTAATTCCAGCTATATTTCACGTTGTCATCTTGGCATAATTATGGGGTCGTTAATAGGCCGTAACATCGACGCCGTATAATCAAAGTCAAAATAAATCAGCGTGAAATGAAAAACGGACATGAAATAACAGCATAATTTTTGCTTTAAATACGTAATAAAAGTGGCTGAAGCGTGGACTAGCTAGCTGTCAAGAAAGGTATTCGGATTATGAATAACGGCCAGTTTAATGAGTGCTTTAACGCTTTCAATATGCTTTATGAATAATGAAATTAGTTGCTCATTCCGTTCTTGAGGTTCGTGCTTGGGACTTAATAAGCTTATAGTTTACGAGGCGAACGTAAACAGTTATCTGCCGCACCTAATTTTACTTAGACAAACGGGTGTTGCGATAAAAATAGTACTAGTTATGTAAATACACCCAATTTTCACTCTTAGCATCAGTGTTTTAGATATTAATAATAATGTGGTCTATCAAAATGGCACGTTTTTCAAAACTTTTCCGTAAAATTATAATAACATTTTCAAATTAGTTTAATTAATAGATATCCTTTATCAAATCTTATCTTTCGATTGTATAGCCCGTGCTTGGGAAATTTTAGATTTTCAGGTAATTCCTTTGAAACGATTCATTAGATACCTATTAATTAGTCTATAAAAATATGCATTTTACTGTTACGTGATTTTCAAAATTTTACAAAAAACCTCAATTTAAAAACAGGTGTTAAAAATTGCCAGGGAATATCATCGAGGCACATTGTACTCTGCCGTGTTTTCGACCGCAAGGAAATTATTTAGGGTTGACTGGCAGGCACGATCCGATACCAGATATTATGAGGTCACTAGTCGCTGAAGCTGGGTGCTGTGGCGGTATGAAACACTGATTTTGCTTGAAATTTTTAAATTAAGTTAGGTTTTATTTTATGTTACAAAAACAGTAATCGTAATTTCTATAAGGAAAATAACATTAGAAAATGTAAATTTTCCACAAAATATTATTACACTTGTCGAGTCAAGAGAGTTACTTGTACAAAGCTAAAATTCTCGAAGTGATGACACGAGGTAATTCATCAGCATTTTTCAGTATTATTTGCAATTTACTTCTTATACTTTTAGTCAAATTATATGATTAAGACGCGACATATTAATCAAGTTTGTGAACATGCTAACTCTGTTTAACTTACACAAACTTCGCCAAATTAGCTTATTAGATAGGTAGTGACACGAGTATACTAATTACACACAATCAAGCTTATTCACACTTTTAAAATATACTCGTACATATACAGATAAGTCTTTTACGTTAAGAGAAAAATATTTCAGTACCATGGTTAGAGCAGGAGTAGAGTTGGCTCTTCAAGCTCTGTACTGAATTTTTTAATTTATGAGTTGAGAAAGTACGGGACTGTGCTATACAGAGCGGTTAGTTAGCTGCTAGTCATGCATAAGCTGCTGTAGTTTTATTCCCACTTCCCTTACGAGTTCATACAGGCTACTCCACGAGGATTGAAATCCAGAGAAGTGTTACCTGCCGAATGAACTTAATACCTATGCGGTGAGGCGTAGAGTCCAAGATTTACTATTTTCCCCGGTCGAGGCCTAGACGTGTCACTGGAGAGTGACTTCAGTGCCTGTTGACGCTACTCCACGAGAATTGGAGGCCAGAGAAGACTTGACTGCGATGTGGTGAGGTGTAAAGTCCAGGACTTACCATTTTCCCTGGTCCAATAGTTGATGGCCTTGGGCGAGGCTTCGACGTGGCACTGGAGAGTGACGTCAGTGCCGGTTGGCGCTCCTACCAGCTGGTTCGGCACTTGCACCAGGGGATGAACTGGCAACAAAAAACCATAGATTAGGTTGATTTTAAATTATTTAAATCATTTAAATCTACGAGTATATTACGGTGCGTTAAGTAATTAATTTTGTTAAATAAACCTAGTTCTAGACTTACCTTGCTTGAATTTGTAGCAGTTATGAAACTCAGTAATTGGCTAGTGCCCGTTTTCACCATCAATTCCTAATTGTTAAATGACCTCTATTGTAACACATAACAGGAATTTTGTTTTCATAGGTGTCACTTAAATTAGGGATTGATGGTGAAAACGGGCATAAGTGTCTCTAATTAAATGTTTTCAACCATGTGATTGTACAATTGCTGTTGAGTTTCTCAATAAAAATAATTTTAATTATAATATGAGTTACCCTACCGTTAAACAGAACCAAAAGAACACAAAACCGTATCGTAACCATTTTAATTCAGACATAACATGAAGCTGTCTGATAGTAAAATATTTTTATAAGCAAAACCACAAAGAGTAGTTTAATGTAATATGATTCATATCCCTAGGCACATGAAAATGTAACCATAAATAGCTCTATTGCAGTCACATTTCGCGGTTTCCTTCCACATTTCCAGTGTTTACTTGCACTGGCCTGATGTGTGCAAGCAAAACCCCGCGGATTTGCCCACTGAATGCTCATAATATGCTCACTGAAAGCGCTTTTCGCCCCAAAACGATTGCGGGAATAAGTAAAATTTAGACATTCCGCTGTGTGAAATATAGTTTCTTATGCTTTGGAATGTGGTATTGTAAAATACTGCTGCATGAGCAAATTTCATAACGCGGCTGGTTTGATTTAAATACATTTTGTGGAATAACATAAAGTAGTTAAGATGCTAATTTTCTTTGTAATAAAAGAGAGTGGTAGATAGATAGATAGATATTTATTTGCATCGCCATACTTAATGTAATACATAGGGTATAGACTAAGAGCTGGTGAACGCCAGACCTACGTCATTTTATAAAAGCAGAAAGTTTGTCAGCGTATGCTCCCAATATAAGTAGGATAGAATGTAGGTGCATCATGAAGTTTGGGTCATTGTGGCTTTGGCAGCTACCCACAAAATATTGTCTGGCAAGGAGTTGGAACTGTCAAAACTATCAGGAAACAACTTCTATTAATTCCCCAAATACTATACATAAAAACAGCTTTTATAGTACAACGTAAGTAGAATTACAATATACAGCAAAGGCCACCCTAAATTCATAACATCGTCTTTTTTAAAATTAGTAACGTCAAAAGTAATAACACGTAGAGATCCAAAATTACAAAAAGTTAAGGGTAAAGTGTATCTTTCGCGTCGCTGACGCAGTGTTTGCACGAAGATGCGCCTCGGCACTTCGCGGCAGTCACGTGTTTACTTTGAAAATTACCCAACTGGGAATATTCAAGCAAATAGGTACTAAGTATACTATGTTCTCTACATACTATCACATTCGCTGAACCGAAGGATAATTCGTGTCTCAACATAATAAGGTAGTGCTTTAAGACAATTTAGAATGGACTAATTAGTGCTAGTACTTAGTGGGAGGCCTGAAGACGTAGCGTGGGCAGGCCTCCCACTAGGTGGACCGACGATCTGGTGAAGGTCGCGGGAGGTGCCTGGATGCGAGCGGCGCATGACCGGTCTTCGTGGAAATCCTTGGGCGAGTCCTTTGTCCAGCAGTGGACGTCTTTGGGTTGATACGAACGAGTGCTAGTTAGTACTCATAATGTTTAGCGCGAACGTGGAGGGTCTGATTGTGATTTTTTCAAATATAAAATCTGCATACGAGTAGGTATGTTTCATAAAAATATCAAAAGTAAAACGAAAAAATCGAGTAATTACATAACACAGTATCTTTGTTTTACAAGATTTATCTACTTTACATAAAATAGACGTTACGTAGGTAAAACAAGATTTAACAGTAAAAGAAACGTTTACAAAGCCGCAGTTGAAACTGACACGGCATGCATCAAAGGGATTACCGCTTAAAGTCGTTCTTAAAAAGAACGGATTATTCTCAAATGTAAACAATCGTGCCGACATCCCCCGAACTCTGTTTAGGGTGAATTAAGGAAAACGGAATTTTCTTCTTGGCTTAGATCGGAGCTTATTTGCGGTTATTCTCTTTGACCGCGTCGTTAAGTTCCTTTGGACGGCTTTTACGAGTTCGAGTGGCCAATTTAGCGAACAAAATCTGAACGATCAGAATTTTTGTTCTAATTAATAAGCGAATACCGAGGGCAACCTTTTGCTTATTAAATAAGGCGGAATAATGAACCGACGGAATGTTAATCTGATTGAAATAGTCCGGTTGCGTTCTAATATTATGAAGAGCGGAATCTTTTCTATTTAAGTATAAGTTAAGAAAGTGATTAAGTAATCTCTAAAATGTATAAGTAGATAGGTATCCGCGGCGGCAATCAAAAGTTACGGTGAGTTTTCTTGGGGAGGATTCCGCGCGGAATTCTTGAAGTGACAGTTTGATTAACCGAGCGGCGCACACGCTCCGCCCGTTTTCGGATTTCTTGGCATTTTCAGCGACTGCGTATTTTAGTTATCTAGCAAGTCAAATGCTTTACGCCAACAAACGGTATTAAACAGAACAGTTTACACTCGCATTCACGCGAAAGTCACAAAACAAACATTAAAGAAAACATCCCGAAATTAATTACACCGAGCTGGATTCTGTGCAAATTGATCGCGATTTGTTCACTTCGCTTGCTGTTTCTTTTTTCTCTAAACTCAATTTGCCGTCTCCCCGGTTCCTGTGGATCGACTAAAAGAAACTCATCGCGTTACGAAGCACTTACTGTTACAAATGAATTGCTTCACTCTTGCGGGTCTAAAAAAGTGTTTTTTATGTTTCGTAAGCGGCCGCAAGTCTGCACGACCGCTGTTATCATTCGTTTTCGGGGGGGAAATTTAAATTAAATATTTGAGAGCGTTAATTTTGTCTCCTCATCGAGCGAACGCGACGCATTCTTTGTGAAGTAATTAAACTGAGTGGAAGGGTTTCAGACGGCAGTAGTTTGTTTGTTCGCTTGAAATTGCGTTTCCTATGAAGTGAATTTCTCCCGCTTAAGCGCTTGTCGCCAAGTCGTCGTAGCTATAACTGTCTATTTGCCGTAGCCACTTGTGGGTGGCGAAATGAACTCGGAATCACTTGTCCTACCTCGATTACTTTTGTTGGCCTTTTAAGAAAAATCTTGATAAAAATTCGCGATTCATGTTATTCATTTTCGTACTCTTTTATTTGGTGTTTCTTTCACTGTGTGCTGTTGCGATGAAAATGTTGCGGGACGTTTATTTGATTTACTTTAAAAATAAATTCTTAAGATACTTAAGACCAATTGGTTTAGAATTGCAATAACTTTCTAATAAAGTTGTTAAACTGGCAAATTATGTACATGCTTGAATATTAAAAACTTCAACAACAAGCCTCCCAAATAAATAAACTAACCTAATCAATTCATTTAAAAATCACACAGAGATTTAGTGATCTGCATTTAAATGTGTTATCGATTTATTTATAGATATTTGTTCAATCAGACGAGTGTTTACACCGACTGCCAATAACAGAATGCAAATACTATCCGGACTACGCGGACGAGCTGCGAAAAACTTCCGTGTTCAACCGAACCCGCAACTGGAAAGGCCAATCAATAAAACTTAATTAAAAAGTTTGAATAATAAGCACACTGTACTAGTGTTTACCGAATTTTGGCGGATCATAATGAAGATTTTCATCAGAAAAGTTGAATGATGAAATGTTTTTTTTATCATTTATTTTATTGATCTCATTTTAATATACTTACTTATGACACTTTTAAAATTTTTCAGTAGCGTGATTGGCATGGCATTACAGACATATTTTTTTACTTGTAGCGTAATGTGTAGCTTTTTTCAGCAAAATGTCAATCATAACAGATCACTACATAAAAACACACAAAGTGCTACCAAATTATCTCTTTCATAATAATACAGTAGAAAAGCTTTAAAATTGAATTAAATTTTACAAAGAGTATCACATTTACCGTGCAATCCCAAATCCCCTTTTCCTAGAGGACACCGACACAGAAATCAAATTCCGAAATTAGTTACGGTCGAGTTTTCGAATTCATGAAATGTTGCAACGTCAATCCCCAGTTGTACGGCGCAACCCATGCAGATGGAAATGAGCATGTATGCCACTATGTACGTGCAGTCCCCACTGTCCAAAGCACAGATTTTACGAGTGTCCTAGTGCTGTCATGTCGATATCGATATTTACTTTCGCAACGCTATTGGATGTTAAAACTAGGTCATATTTCAAAATTTGCTGCATTGTAGGGCTGGGTATTATATTGAAACTTGTAATGGTATTCCGTATCAGTTTTGTTCACGTACGATTACAATTCACATCTTGATATTCTAAGCGAGCTATAATTTAATTGTAAGGTAGGTAGGTATATTGTACTTTATGTACTTTCACGCAGTGGTCCTAAACATTTCTTTTACCTTCCCACAATTACACACAATTTGTCAATAAAAGTCTGAATAATTTGGATAGGTAGGCTTACCAAGTCAGAAATCAAAAGAATGAAGTTACTGAGAGCTCTTATTCAATTAGTTAGATTTTTCATTAAAACGTCCCTGGTACCAAACATTAGAATATTTAAAAATAATTTTTTATTTTTTATTTGGACAACACAGATTACGGATCGATCGAACAAAATAGAGCAATTGATTCCCTGGAGATTTAGACGAACCGTCGATACAAATAACAGACGTGATAGACGTGAAAAATATGATAAAAAAGCATTGTATAAATCAGTTGACCTTTTACGAGTGAGTGAAAAACCAAACACTTTTTTGGTTGGTCGAACTGTGAGAAGAGTTAGTAGGTTTACTGTAAATGACACTCTACAGTAGGTACATATTAACCTAAAATCATTAAAAAGTATCTATTCCAGTGGGTCTAGTCAAAATGCCATCGCAAACCAATAGGAAGTTTTCACTAATGTCAGTCGCCGCGTCACCAGTAATTCGATTCGATCGGAAAATGGCAGCCAAAATGCACATTGAACCACCAACGACGCGGCGATATAAAAGTTCATTCAAAATCGAATAAAAGTTAAAAAATGTCTATGACTTTGCGATTGTTTTTACTTTTTTTAGCTTTTTTTTTTAATTTGTTTCTTTCTTCTTTCTGCTCTCTGTTTACGTCTATGCTTCGCCGTCAAACTAACTGTCGAAAACGACATCGCGATACGGATTTGTCAAAACCGCCTTAGGGTGTGTTGCACCATCTTAGTTTAACTTTGACAAACGTCTAAAATCTGTCAAACTCCATACAAAAAACACCGGTTAACGTCATAGTTACGGTCAAAGTTAGGTGGTGCAACTCACCCTATTGGTTTTCGATCGAATCGAAGCTTATCACCGGGGTTTTAGTAATCGCAATGAATATGGCGGGTGTTGCGATTCGATTCGATTTTGATTGAGTCTTAAATGCATGTTGGCTAAGCCTTTGTATGGGAAATTTCAATCCAGTCTTTCGATTATCGATAGGTAAGTAGGGCTTTGCGATTCGATTTTTTGCCGTTTGACTAAGCCTTTTTTGTTATCGACCTCTTTTGCGATTTGCTTATTTGTTTGCGACTGGTTTGCGATGGGTTTGCGATTTTAAAGTGCGTTTTGACTAGACCCGCAGATTTATGTGCGCTTGCAGCTCAGAAGAACAATATTAATAAAGTTCAGTATGGCATTAAAATTCATACTAAAATAGTTCATGCAAATCTCGGGCTAACGATATCCTTAGTTATGCTGATTGAAGATAGCGTAACGAGATTCAAATTTTTTGATCAAACAAGACCGTTAAGTTTCGAGTCCATCGCTCGAGTAAACACAAACTCGAGTCAACATCGGTAAGTTTCACTAAACATTCGCTCGGCTCAATTCCAATGCTCGGCACGCGCCGAAGATGATACGTGATAACACGAAAATCTCCCAATTGCTTACGTGTGCGAGCCGTCGAGTCGTCCCGACAGCGTTGAATAACTCCCGCTTATAAATTAGGGTGATAGGGATGTTTGGTGTTATAACACAATGGATAATGCGGCGAATTGAACAGTTTGACTTTTGTAGCTTTTAGTATTTTATTCAATACAAAAAACAAATGCTTCAGTTTTTAACTGTGACCGAGTGACACTGACAAGGAACAAAAATGTATTAAGAAGGTATATCTATTCACTTTGGAAAAATACGCATTAAAGCCAATTAGATGGGCATACACATTAAACATCTCAATTATTATTGCACTGTTATGCAACGACGTCATAAGTTATGTCTTCCTACATTACTCAAATACTTGTACATCATATTTGAAGTAGATATCACTTGAGCTCACTATTAACACTTCAAAACTTTACCACTGTGTTTGAGTAACACAGATTGTCTTACTCACATCTACTTTAACTAATTCACATTATCTGCGCAACTTCGTCAGATTACCATCTCCAGACATCGATATTCTGGAACTAAATCATCGAACAACCCTAAGCTCGAGATCGGCCGATAAGTAAGTTCGCGTCGTGTCAAACCGCTTTTTGCCCCCACGCAGGTGAATACGCTTTATCGATGGACCAATTGATTCATGTTTTGAATTCAAATTCGATGCTTTATATCGGTCGTGACTACCATCAGTATGAAAATTACTATTCAATTTAGAGTTATTAATTTAATCGATACTCAGTCTATCGAAGCAACTTAATTGGAATAATTTTAAAGTGTTTTATGGTTTCGCAGCTTTGATATCGGCACTGGGATTTATTTTATTAATTATCTATTGAAACTTTACACAAGATTCTGGAAATTATTCACGCTGGGCTTTTTTGAGACTTCCTATGATTAAGACAGCGTAATAAATTCTTTGGTTCTATCTAGAAAACACGTGTTTTTTCCCAGCTGGATGTTAATGAATAAATAATTTTCCTAGCTCTAATTATTTGTGCTCAAAATTATCTCCTCATTGTGGAGGTTGACACTCACAGAATTAACATCTAAGAGCTTAACTTTTTTCTACAAAGTTAACATTAAAGCAATACTAAATGCGTAAGTCCGCGACACTACAAGAGGCGATGCATTTTACTCTTTTACAGAGGACAGCACATCAGAATATAATTTTTTTTTGCAATATCGCCTCTATTTACTGTACTGACAGCCACAATCTTGATATATCGTCGTCTGTACAGTCAGCGCAGCGTCAAATATTTCGTGACACCCAAAGTACCCAAAGTATCCGGAATAGTAGTCCGTTCCGAACCACTACACCAAACGGCCGACAAAGTTAAAAAAGTGTTACTTACAATGTACATGCAGCATTATCCTCTTACTGACAGAGGGGGGCACTCCGTTGGCGGCGATGCAGAGGTACGCGCCCATCTCTGATCGCGTCACTTTCGTAAGGTTTACGATTTCGCCCTCTATTGATGTTACTGTGGACAAAAAACATTTAAAGTTATTGTTACATTTTGTTTGCATTATAATTACCTGGATGGTTTAAATCCCGTAATTTTAACTCAAGTAGCCTCTTTTTTGGTACATGTTTTGTAACATTTTTGGTTTTCGATTTGCCCAGATAAAAGTAGTTTCTTTGATAGAATTTTGTATAATAGACTTCCTCGTGCAAGCTGATACCTATTCACAAAATGAGTATGATAGCTATGTAGGTAGGTGTAAAATCATTTTTTTTTATATTGCGTGATTAACATTTTCTCTTCCTTAAGGCAGATAATATCCAGAATCAGAAATTGTAATTAATTTCCTGGTCTTTTGAAAGTTGCGATATGAAAGATTAATCAACTGTAATTGGGGTGAAACGGGATTCCAAACTTTATTTAACGGACCAGAATTTGGCGTGAGATAAGTTGTGGACAGTCAGTAGTTGTTTTGATATAAAATTAAAATATTTTATTTACTTCAGGAACCTCATTGTATTAACTTACTTGTTTAATAAAGAGATCGAATCAAAATTCGGCTAAATTGGTATTCTCTTTATTTTTGTGAGAATTTTTATGCTAAGATTTCTTGTTATTCTTCTTTCCAAAATGTGAATAAAATCTCTGAATTTAATGCAAAGGCACACCTAAATATCGATTGCGTTTTGTTTTGAAATAAGCGCATGTTACGTTTAAATGAATACATAGGTTACTAGGTTTTGATAATTTTCAATAACACAAACTGGTATGCATTGATTTCATTTCACTGACATCCTATGAAAACATCTACCTTTAAATTAAACTTTCCTGAATTCAAAAATCAACCGAAGTCGTTTACACTATCCACTCTAGTGCTTGCTTTACATTTCGCCGAGTGTTAGAAAACACTCCTCGCAAAAGTTGACGGGTTCCGTAAACAACCGCCGTTAGTGGTTTGTACTCGAGCTGTTTTCCTGACACCTTGCTCAAATGGCACCCAAGTACGTTTACAGCCATTATTCAAACAAGAGGATAAAAAGCTGGGGCAATATTTTCCGAAGGAGCTGAAGGTTGATGGTTTAAAGTGTAGAGCCCTCGAGCTCGGCCGCTTCGTTAGCAAACAATGCGCGGACAGCGACAGGCGTCGAGTGGTCCCGCTTGTTATTACAAAATTTGGCAGGGATTTTTGTGTAATTTTAAAAGGACGGTTTTACCGAATTTCAAATACCTTTTTACATTCGCTTAGTAATTACCGTTATTAAACTATAATGTGCGGGGCTTTGTTGTAGTTTAATAGAAACAACAATAAAGCTTATAATGCTGAACAAACCATCTATGTAGCAGTAACACTTACTTAACTGTTTTAAAGTGATACAAAACTTTGTACATAATTTTTAAGCGATATTAGTACTAAATAAGAATTAAATACTGCAGTATAAAAACTATTGTAATGCTTATGCCATCATCACATTGACACTATCAATTTAAAATCTTTGGGTGTCTCTACATCGTAACATTTCCCAGCGCATACTGCGGATGCAACTGAACTGAACATAAACTTTATAAGCGTTGTTTTACATACTTCGGAAGCGCAAATATAAAAGTTATAATAAACTGTCTGGGGAGTCTCCACGTAGTTTGTGTGCCGTCTCGAGGCGGGCCGTTGAATAAACTTGGCCTGTCGATGTGTCATAAGTCAAGTGACGCTCCCGCGGACTGTAGTGGTTCGCCATAGACGTACGAACACACTGACTTGACCGGAGTGCCGGAAAAGAAATATGGTGTGAGCACAATGTTTGCACTTTAAGTTGTGTATCTATGAATGAATGTTTTGCAAAAGGATCTTACCTACCTGAGGTGACAACAAGGGCAAGAAACTTTATCACACACGGTATGATTTGGTAATAGATCAATCATAATAAAAGATTGAAGTCTAGCAACACTGTCCGCTTGTATTTGGTTGGCTTCTCACACAAACAGTTTTATCCTCCTTAGAATAATATTTCCAATAAATTAAGCTTAACCTAAAAAATCACTAAAGATACCTTTCAAAAATAAAAATGAGCACGAAAAAGGAAGGAGGATAAATGGATTTCACGATAAAAGGTAGTACTTTCTTAAATATATTTTTTGTATAATAAGTAAGACTTATTACAATCCCAAAGGGAACATCTTGGTTGGTTTAATATTATTATGTCACGTGTCAAATATTTACTGAGATCTACGTTAAGCGAGGAAAATCTACTCTCTAGTACCTCCGAGTCCTCAAGTGAAATGGAAAAGCAATATTTTCTCATCACTCTTTGTTCCGAAGTTATAATTTTAATTAAGAACTTGAAAAGTGTTGTACCGAATTGGTAATTATTATTTTCTATTAAGGTACCCGTGCCACCCTCGCGAAGGCGAATTTAATTAGCCATGGAAATAGATAAGTCTTAATGGATTTCCTTATAATTGGGCAGCCCATGAAAGCCTTCAACTGATTCGTGCAAACATTCCCTTCGAACTCAAAAATTGTTATTAAATATTCAAGTTATTTGATAATGGGGATTAGCGGGGCGGGTCGGGTAGTGCTGTATCTGTTTCAAACTTCTCAGATGAAAGCGCCGAATAGAAAGATGGCGGAGTTAATTTGCATCAGTCTAGGGCACAGTTAAGTGTTAAACAGCCAAATCACTTCACACAACTATATGGAATGTCATGCAAATATTTATATACGAATAGTTATACTCGTACATTTCATAATAGCATTCGTTTGAATTGCGTTAGCTATACTATTACATTGGACAATCATTCGTAGTGACTCCTAAACTCGTAACTGCTACGAAACTACGAGTATGTTAAGTTTTCGTAGCGTGAAGCCTACGGATGGAATTGGCTCGTAGCACGTTCATTGACTAACGTTTGTCCATACATCATGTTTACGCTTAAAGCGACTGTAGCTTAATTTCTAATTTAATTATTTTTTTAAAAGGCGTTGTTATCAAATCAGACGGCAAATGTTACTTGTTCATTAATCAGATTTTTTCAGATAAACTTGACAGCCTGTTCTCGCCGGGTCCCGCCACGAGTAAGTTTCCGCCATTCATTCGCTTATCTGCATAATTTGCTGTAGAACATGAAACAAATAGGCACGCGACACGCCGTTGTCAGCGGAATATGTTTTATGCGAAACAATAAAGGGCGAATTTTGAATAATACCCTTTGTTCACTACTGTCTGCGGGCATTATTATTATTGTTCTCTCTTTCGTCCCATGAATATCTTATCCGGAGATGTTTGATAGTTTTTATTTATATTCTGGAAAATTCAAATCTGTGGCTTCGTTTATGTTCATATTTTTTCAGAATTATAATAATTGATAACTGAAGTAATAATAAGTCAATATTATTAGACGCTCGAGCATATTTTTTATTGGTTGGTTGTGTGATTAATTACTGGTCAACTTAAGTTATTGAAGTCTTCATGCTTATTTTTGTGACTGAATAAAATTCCTTTAGTATTACTAGTAGTTACCGACAACGAATACATAAGTATTTCCCAAATGATTGATTCACTTTACTTGAACTCGCATACATATATCAAAGAAGCTGCAAAACAAGGCTTGCACTTAAAGTGATTTATTTGACGTAACTAAGTTCGGGGATAACAAATTTGAAAGAGCCCGTTCATTAAAAAACTATATTTGTCGAGTCGGGCCTCTCGAACTTTCCTCATCGGAATATTAAGCGGAGAAACATTGGCCTTCGTAATGGATAGCCTGTATTGTTTCCAGCCCAGATTTATGGAGGTAACTTGTAACGGCTTCTTTAATTAGACTTCTTCAGTCAAATTGATGATTGTTTTCGATGTCAGTTAATTTGAAACCGGGGTTTCCTTGATACGCGGTCAATTACAGACAATTTGGAAAGTTACGCGGCGTCACGTTATAGGTGAGCTTGAAAGGGTCGGAATTTCGATTGCCTTTTTGGTTTGAATGTTCTGTGGTTTATTTAATAGTGTTTCTAGTCGAATAATAACTTTGCAGACAGACTATGATTGATTTGCTGATTAGTTTACGTCTTGAACAGGTTAGTTATTTGGCGTAACTATTATTATTTAATCATAATTTATCGTTGTATTGGACATTATTTTAGATCTGCTCTTTATTGCACACCGCATAAAATTGTCCAGTTATTTATGACAATGTAAGAAATTGAAATGGCACTTATTATGTTTTCTAATGTTTATACCATTTGTATAATATTTGGATAGTTTCAAACTTAGTGGTTGAAGATCTTTCGTCGGGTCACGTAAACCCGCTCAGCGTCTAGTTGGCTCGGTGCCTTGTTTACTTATATTGGATTCCAGTCGAGTTCTATCGAGTGCTCGGCTCGGTGTAGTCGTTACGGTACTTTGTTGGCTTAATGAATTGACTGATGGCAGGAGAAGGTTTGAACAGCGGCGGGTTAAGTGAAACTGCTGATTGATCGTCGCTGTCAGTGCGCCACCCATTGCCACTTGTCACAAACTCCCGTATAATTTTTGTTCGTTTCGATTGTGAGTTAATGATGACGGTGGCAATCAGACGTCGATTGGAATAGTTGATTTAATGGCGTAATAATGCTGAATAATTTGAAAAGTTTGCCATTATTCTCAAAAGTAATAAATTGAGTTGTCTGAGAAATAGATATAAACACAGGAAAATATTTACATCCACACCAAAATGAGGTCTTCAATTGTTTTTTTTTTAAGAATAAAAAATAACACTTCCCGTGTAAGGCCCTTTTCACATGTCCCGGTTGCCGGCTAACCGGCGCCGGGTACCCGGTGGTGAAGTGTATGGGCCTGCCGGATTAATTACGCCGGTACATGTGAAAGCTACGTACCATGCCCATACACTTCACCACCGGGTACCCGGCGCCGGTTAGACGGCAACCGGGACATGTGAAAAGGGCCTTACTGTCACACTAAAACGATCCTAATTGCAATCTTCTACGATCGTCATTTGTTTCGCGTTCTTTCGATATCTTCAAAAGAGTAAGTATCGCAATCTTCCTGGATCTTCGTTTGTTTCGTTTTATAGCACTACGTTTACCAAAATGTCTGCCTAGCAGCTCTACGGATATGTTAATCTTGTAAAACTTTTATATGGTGAAGAGAGGAGATGAGTTAGTAATTATTCCCGGTCCGTCTGGACCGTAAGCCCGCGGGATTAGGGGGGCGGTGTGAATGGTAATAGCTCTCGAGGTGCTGTGGTGTGATTTACAGCTAAGATTCAATAGTGAATATTTTAAGCTGATTTATCTGTTACCCGCTCTTTGGAGTTCTTTGGTAATGCCTTATTTCTTAGTAAAAGGTTTAGGAATTGATATTCTTAAGTATCAAGTGGCTTGAAGCTTTTCTATATTGGAATGATGATACCATTGTTATTTGTATTAAATAACTTCATTTCACGGACAATGAAAACATTGGAATCATGTTTAATTATAATAACTGCTAATTTACAACAAAAATGTGTAGTACATTATAATATTATGTATATTAAATTTTGAATACTGAAAACTAAATCAAGCAAGTAACCAGTGAATTAATTTAATTAACCTTTGCCTTACACTAGACAAATATATCATAACTTGAACACACCTCGTAAAACTACAGCTCTAACTCGCAATGGCGTGCGGAGTCACGTGTTTCGTTTTATTTTAATTAAAATTATACGAAACTGCATTCTGTGTGCCGAGGTTCATAAAACTTGCGCGGTGAGCTTGACCCATCTCTGGCAGAATAAACTACGCGCGTGAACGTTCTAACCTAGTTCTCACACTTGACCGGTCTACATACACAGCCAGCTGATTTTCAGCCTTAGGTACTGTAAACATGATTTTTGGAAAAATAAACTTGAACTTATCCTCCTCTTACGTCGTACAAAATTAAAATACCTTTATCAAACACAGCTTTGTAATAATGTTTATAGTACTAACCGCCCACTGTGCAATTTTTTATACATAAGTATTCTTTAGTCTTTTTTGTTATTTCGAGTCTGGGTTTTAGGAGGTTATAGGTACATTTTAGGTTAACTAATAATTTATTTCGTCAAGATTTTTATTTTTTAATATATTGTAGCTGAAATCCTTACAGGCACTTACAGGACAGATATGTAATGTATGTCCTAGACTGCCTTGTTATGCATAAAAAATCCTTTATTGGATCTACTTTTAATAAGAAGTTTTTTCAACTGGACAAAGGCTGGAAGTCAATTTCCATGCATGCGATGTAGCAGGTACAGTTAGAAATAAGATTAGAACAAGGTATTGATAACAGAAAAACTTCGTGTGGTCATCAGTTTCCCCTTTACGTCAGTTAAATAAAGCCAGCCCTATTAAAAGTAAATAAATATAAATAAACAACAAAAGATGGAGTTGGCAACTTTAAACGAGGGTGGAGTTAACCGTAACAATGCTAACTAATGCAAGTTTTATCGGACAAATTATGTCGCAATTTTCGCAGTTAAATTGACTACGGAGTGGGTAATTAAAGTAAATAACACGGACACAGCACGCCACTGTTTAATGCAGGGATGTGATAGATTTTGCTGGTTAACAGGAATAATAGGGTATTGTTGGAAAAAACATAGATTTACATGCACTTAGGGGTTAAATTTTGCAAAATCTCGTCTTAGTGAGCACCTACGATCTAAAAAGAACCCCCATGCAAAATTCAAGACTCCTTGTAGTTTCTGAGATTTTGTGATGAGTGAGTGAGTCAGTCAGTCAGTCAGTGACCTTCCTTTTATAGATATAGATAACTGAAATGATAGGGTAACAAACTAGATTTGCGGTAGGATTCCCATTGATACCTAGCTTAAGTGTAATGAACAATGCACGACTTCGGCTATGTAACTAATATGGGTTCTCGCAGAATATAATAAATACCACACAGTGCACCTTGTGTTATGGTCATTCGGGATAGAAGTAATCTCGTTGTTAAATCAAATATCACTATTATTATGGTATAATTCATTGATATTAAATCAATATCAAAATGTAAAGAATACGCCAAGGCACTAACAAGTCCAAAGAAGAGGCAAAGAAGATTATCTATGACTGCCATTTACGATGATTGACAACCCTAGGGTAATGACCACGCCATTATAGAATTAAGGCAAATTCCTACTATTCCGCCTGATATCTGATTTATTCGTAACCAAATCAGGCCGGTCTGTAGGGACGTGATAACTCTAGTGCTAATTTCAGTACCCTATTTATGATGTTGATATGACTGAACTGACGACATAAATTAGATAAGCACACTTACATTAATTTGACAAAATGTTTTTTTTACATACGTGTTAATATGCTTTAGAAACACTATAAATCGTTAAGAAAAGAGCAGCGTGCATATAACTTAATGTGCCTCAACGTAGAATAATCTCATAGTACCTTAAAGACTCTCTAAGAACTCTTTTAAACTTAAGATAAAATATTATTTAAAGAGGTATCCTTACCTTTAGTTTTTCCCTGTGGTCCTCCTCTCGAAATGATGTCCCCTCCGTCTTCCCGACGCCAGTTAATTTTGGGAGGAGGATACCCTCTTGCCTTGCAGACCAACTTGGCGGAACCCCCTTCTGGCACCATCATGTCCCCTGACGTTTCTTCATATATTATATCCGGGGGTATAACCACCTCTAAAAACGCGGTCTGTAATGCAAAAAAGTTCGTGAGTTGTTTAAATTTTCTCCATCTTTAAATCACTCTGGGCAAAGTTTCGTTCACGCCACCCGTGCTGGGTTAGGAAAATTTCAGTTGTTCGTAAAGTTGTTTAGTTCGCTTATCGACTGAAATATCTGTTGGGGATAACATCGGCAAAATATTTAGAAGTGATGTACGGCTGCAATTTTATTCTTTTTTTTATGTCAAGTTTTAAAACAGTAACTAGTCCAGTAAGAACAGTACCTCTAGTAGGAAAAACTTTCGAGTTCGTTTCGTTGCGTATTCAAAGTGTCATCGAAAAATTTTGTATGAAAAATTAAACAGCGCCCCCTATATTATAGCCGCCCTAGGGGGCGCTGTTTAATTTTTCATACAAAATTTTTCGATGACACTTTGAATACGCAACGAAACGAACTCGAAAGTTTTTCCTACTAGAGGTACAGTACAAACAACTCATGTAAAAACATGCCTAAGCGTTTTAGTTTCTATAAGTAGTATAGTTTTGTACTTGGTTATTTTGCGAATCCGAATAAAATCCTGCATGGAAAATGATTCAATACCGAACAAAGTGCGCGCATACAAAAAATAAAATCGTACCTGCATTTTCATCGGGTCAGTGTTAACTTGGCACATGTATTGTCCTCGGTCCTCCCGCTTGACCCCCCTAATGTTCAGCGTCCAAGTATTGTAGTCGTTGTGTGTGACGCTCAGCCGCGCATTGTTCGTTATCACATGCTCGTGGATCGCCAGGATCGCCTTTGTGTCCGCTTTGATCCACGCTACCTGATCCCGCCAACGATCGTCCATTCCCACGCCGCGGCCCAAGTAAAGAGCAAACACAATTTTTAGTAAAACAGCAACATTATCTGCGCTTATCGCCCTAAAAACGCCGATGAAGAGTTCCAGCAAACAAGTCTAATTACAAGCGAATGCCCCCCGAGAGGCAGTCACGACAACGATCCTCGAGCGCCAAGCAACACTATCTTGTTGCGAGTTCCTAGTAAAATGCTCTCGGAATTTTTAATTACATTTTGGCCTGGTCGCCGCTATGAGCGGCTGCGGGCGCGCTGTGAAAACGGCCCTCGTTTCACCCGCTTTACCGAAACCGTCGACATCGCAATAGAAGCTAATTTCCTGCATAGCGCGTAACAAAAAACGAACAGAAATATGGCGTTTATACTTCTCTGGTGTGCGCTCAGACTCCGGTATTAAAACTTTATTGTTAAAAACAACATTCACTACTTCGTTGGCAGTGACAATTCAATAAGAGATTAAAATTACTCGGATTTTCGTCTTCAAGTAACAATTTGATTTCTTGATTGTTATAATAATTATTGCAAATATTAGTAGAGTGCAAATTAGGTGCACTACAAGGTGTAGGTGCAAGAGGTTCATACATATCTACAGGTCAACAGTTGAATAGAAGTGCTTGTGCAGTAGGTACACTAGTTAAGTTGCTAATAGGGTGCCTACAGTGAAAATTAACTCTACGGAGAAAAACGAAAACACTGAAGCGTCGTGCTGCAAGAGAAACACTTGAATGTTTTAGTTTAGTTAGGGTAATTACAATCCTTTCTTTTGTTGTTACATCTTAGACTATCAACATTATTGATATGAGTTGCGAAAGGATTGTAAAACCGGAAAATATTTAATATGCAATCTTAACTTATGTCGTCAGATTTTTACATTTGAATCCTTTAATGAAACGTTGGGTAGAGGTTTTTACAGCAGTTACTAGTTAAAATTGCATTATAATAATATAAATAAGATAGATATAGTTACCATACCACAGTTTGAACTCATCCATACCAGCGGTGCATATCGAAGTGAGGTGTTACTAAAAATAGAAGTGTGTATTTGTGCATGCGATAACTCTCTAAATAAAAAAATCTTTCTTCACTATTATCTTCTAGATTTAATATGGAAATTCCTTACTTAAAACAGTCACGTGTTAGAGCTTACTGTCTGGTCCTCAGTTTGCTTTGTTTACTAATTCCATTGAATCGACATAAAAGGTACTGAATAATATTTTTCCAAAGCTTAATTTCTCAGTAATACGTCAAGATACCAAGAAATTAGTTCTCCGACGTTGAAAAATATTCCCATCAAATCTTAACGTTTTCAGGCTCAAGGGAATCGGAAGGCAAGATGTTATTAGTGTTGTGTAATTAGTTATCGGGATAGACACCGAGCAAATATGTGCCGGTCGGGGGATTCGAAGTATCGTAAGAAATCGAGTGACCTGAACTAACGGTCCCATTGAGACTATTATCGCGAGTGTTTGTTGCGGAAACCGATTCATGGTCGAATTGTTGGTTTAACTCATCGGTGTTTGTAATGGGAATGGACGAAGTAGTATTTCTATATCCCTTGATAATTGCTCGTATACAGTATGAGCATTTGCATTGCTAGCTTTCATTAGTTTAATAAGATTTTGTAAATAAAAATACCTATCTGCTTTTCTTTATAAATAAGTTAAATTCATCGTTCAAACCTAAACGTTTAGGGCAAGTTTGTTACATTAAAGATTATAATCAACAACTTCCCGTGTCAGATCGTTAACAAAAGCAAGCGCCCATTTAAATAAAAAATACGGGTTCAATATACCTACTTAGCGCCTTTGTTTTTATTTGAACTTAGGCAGCCTAAGTTTACACATCTACTACTTTTAGTCAGTTCATTGATTTTCACATAGAATATATCGTACAACATACGTACTCGTATTTTCCCCGTGACAAATCTATGATATCGACCGTTAGATAGTGTTCCGGATTAACTCTCCGGACAGTTTGAGAGCAGCCTCTCGAAATGATTGAACGGGGACCAGGGGGTTTGCTCGGCTTTATTTTAATTTCGTAAAGTGACTGTTTTGCAACGTAAATTCCTTGGACGGAGGGTGCTCCATCGTGGTTTGTCCAAAGGTTTTTGTTTGACAATGATTGACTTTACCTTCACTATGATATTAAAATTAAATGTGCACTTGGGAACATGCTTGAATATATTTTGGACTTCTAATTGTTGGTGCAGTAGTGAAATAAAAGTAAATTGTGTGTTGAACAAAGTAAGAAGAAAGAGCTATGAGAATTGAGAACATTCCGAATTTTTAGTCTGTGCTTTTAGTCTAAGTTGTGTTCAGTGCGAGTACGAGTAGTGCGAGTGTCTAGCTCTACTGCTATCGTGGACAAAGTTACAGTTTATTGTGCAAATTAGTTTCGTGTACTCTATGCTAAGATAGAGATAGTACTAGAAGTGCTTGTGAGTTGGAAACCGTGCGAAGAAGTGCAGAGGTCGTGTACTAAAGAAGTGTGAAAGTTAGTGCAGAAGTATTTGGGTGAGATCTATAATGTTCAGTTGTTTTTGAGGTATGAGTCAATCTACTCTACAAAAAGGTTAGATAAAGTCCTAGTAAAATTGATTACCATAAGTTCTTGTTAACAGTTACAATGAAATTCTCATTCAATTATGATACTTTAAAATGTATTGCTTCACAAATTAATTGATAACAAACACTGCTAACAAAAGTTACAATACCAATCAAAATTGAAATTGAAACGTTTCAAAACCAACATCTAAGTTCAAATTCTAAGTACGAAATTCTAGATTGATGATTAAATTTGGAGTTCGGCAGGCCAATGTTTACCATTATAAATCTCAACCCATAGGTGCGTGAGGGTGCTCCTCTATGGCTAGCTGTAATGAGTCGGTTTGATACACACCCTGGCAGTGGCGGAGTCGCCACTCACCCTGTAACCACCCAGGTTATTCACCACACAGGTGAACATGGCGTCTCGACCTTGCGCTATGGTCACGTTCTCCAGGGGGTATAGGAAGT